>NC_056736.1:377406734-377706734 GCF_019279795.1 Protopterus annectens
TGAACACCTCTTTGGATACCACAATGTAGTACATCACTCTTATGCATAATAGTTGGATTCTGCCACTTTGCAACTGGGGTAACAACATTACCATGCCCTCATCAACCTTTCCACTGACAGATGGCTCTTTGTCATGGATGTACATAGGCATAATGATGTATCTAAACTGCAGGGAGGGGATATGAGGACCGCACTCTCCATTTTAGACATACCCACTGCAACCTCAGACCGTGCCTGATCATCACTGTCATCCTCGTCAAAGACTACCAGTCCTCTAACATCAGATGGTGGGAGGTTGACGGTGCTGGTGCTTACCTTATCTGTGAATTCTCCAAGAAAAGAGAAATATATAAGAAATACAAAGATGAATAAAATATAATGTCTACACCTAAATAAATCAATCACAGATGCAAGTGCAAGTAATTTTAATAATGCATATAATTAATGCTAAAAAAGTATGCCCATACAATACAACTTAACAGAAATTCTAAAGTACCTAATTTATATCCAACAAGCAGAAGTAAGATGAAGCAACACCAGACTATCATAAAATCCGCAACAGTTTATTTAGGAAACAGGCAAAGGCATAAGCACTTTCACAGTATTACAACTGCTTCATCAGATGCATACAATATATTTAATTAAATGCCCACTAAATAACAAAGTGAAAAAAAATCACGACATCCTAGTAAAACTTTTAAAGAGATAACATTTTAAATAAATACAGTACTAATACTAAACATGTATAAAAAAGTGAATGTGTATAAAAGGAGGGGGGGGGGGTTCTCATTTAAAAAGAGGACATGCTTTCGACATTGGTTTCAATGGTACTTTATCATTAAGTCCTGACCCTGTATCTGCTCTTAATCTAATAATCCATTTGCTTTCTAAGCACTCTGTTTCACTTCTAATATCCCCTCCCCTGAGACTTTCCTGTATCATATCTATAACTTGAAACTGGGGAAGTGTCTGCTACATGGTTAGCTAATGCATTCCTAACCATAGTATTTCTTATATCATTCAGATGTCCTCTTACCCTTTCTTTTAGCCTTCTGTCCATTTTACCTACATAATATTTATTGCAGGTTTTACATACTGCTAGGTAAACCACATGATTGCTGTTACAAGTTGTCTCCACTGAAAATTTATATAACTTGTTCTGGTCTGGGTGAAAAAAATTCACCTGCTTGATCTATATAACTGCAAAAACTGCAGTTATAACAAGGTCTAGTATTATTTTTATTTTTATAAGAATCATGTCATCACTTCCTGCTATCATATCCCATAAGACACTTGGGGTAATATAGCAGCTGACCTAAAGATTTATTTTTCTTATAAACTATGCTAGGACATTCACCTATTATAGCTTTCAATCCTGTACTTGTGGTCATGACACCCAATGTTTTTAATAATGTGAAATACACCTTTAGAGTCCTTAGAATATGTTACTGGTACCCTGCAACTAAGCTCATCTACCTTATTCATACATGCAGGTGGATCTGAGGAAAAATAAGGCCTTCCTTCATTCCCTCTTCTTTGTATTACTTCAACTAGCTTATCAGACACTTCCTTTTTATCATACCCCCTTGCTACAAACCTTTCTTCTAGATCTCTCAGTTCTTTCTTAAAAGAGAGCAAACATGTAATTTTCTACAGAAGATTCATGGATGACCCATTTGTCATATGGGAAGGCACTACCAAGAAATTGTCAGATTTTTGTAATTATGTTAATACAAGCACAAGCTTTTTAAAGTTTGTGATGACTTGTTCAGATTGGGAGGTTAGTTTTCTGGATGTGTTAGTGAAGGTAAAGAAAGATGGGGCAATATATACTATGACATACAGAAAACCCTGTTACAAGAACACTTACTTACATCGTAGTAATATGCACCCATGCTTTACCTTTAATAATGTGGTGAAGGGGCAAGCTATAAGAACATCAAGAGTTAATGCTAGTGAGGAAAATTTTAAGAAAGAACTGAGAGATCTAGAAAAATAAGGCTCTATAAGGCTATAATAAGGCTCACACTCAAACAAGAAATATCATAGATCATGCAATTGGATTGCTGAAGTCAGAGTTCTGGTGCCTAGATACATCAGGGGGAGCCCTGCAGTACAATCTCCATACCTGTGCTCAAATTTTCACCATCTGTGCCATCCTTCACAATATTATTCTCAGGAAACAGATTCAGCAGGAACACCAAGGGGATGTGCACACATTCCACCACCACTGGCAAGTCACCATAGCCAGCTCCAAATAGACCAGCAAGGCAGCACAGAGTTCAATATATTTATTGAATATTGATAAATGTAACAAACTAGTTTCGGCCAGCAGCCTTCTTCAGTGTAAAACAATATCATCAAGTTCATTTGCATCATCCTTTAAATACATATCAGGAGCCAATCAAATAGATGAGCTCATGAATACTAATAAGTTTTGAAAAAATGCTTGCAAGACAGGTTTGAGGGCACTTAAAGTAAATCATATGGTTATACAATAATGGTGAGTGTATACACTCAACTGTGGTCCATCCATCACAGGAAAAATAACCACCAGGTAAAATAAGGCCAAACAAATTCTAGATGTTCAAACATGTCAGTAAGACAATATTAATACATGTTATTGGTTATAATAATCCCATATGGGTGTACCACTATCACAAGCCATTCAGCAATTCTTAGTTAGAGGAGCAAAAAGTCAAAAAATCCATGCTATCTATTGGACATGCCATGTCATAATAGAGCAAGTCACCATAGCCACACACAGATGAGGAGTCATAGGAGGATCCCCCAGCTGATGTTCATATAGGTAGATATAGGCGTGCACAATATGCCCTTGCCCTAGCCAAGAGGCAATAGATAAAACACACTCTCGCCACCTAAGGGGTAAACACATAAATGCAGTAACAATGATGCCATGCAATGCTCACAACCTTTCTTAAGTATGTAATGCCTGTGTACTGCTAGCCTCACACGCAGTCTCAAAGTAAAACACTTTTAACTGATGGAATATCTAGGTAAGTGCTAAACATGAAATAGGAAAATAAATGTCTAAGAACACAAATGATTGGCAGATCCTTGCATACTGTTACTTGCTAATGTAACCGAGTAGAAAGCATGTGATTTAAGGTTGTTGTGTTTGTACCATATCACACTCACACATAAACCAATGTTTGGACCAAAATAAGTAACACCAATGAAGTACTGTATTGTTTACCAAGGAAATACCAGGATGGCTGTACAATTGCAAGTGCAAAACTCTTTAAACCCATTTTTTGCTGTGGCAACACATTATAGTACTTGGCTCCCCCACTCCCAAACAACAGGAAAATGACAGTTTTTTTACAATCCAAGGAATACCACATAATCCACTTGTTATAAATGCTTTCAAAACAATTCTCACACAATATGTGCACTTTTACAAACAAAAGTCAATTGTATACAATTGCTAGTGACATTTCCTGTATCCAGCATTCAACTGGTGGTGTCTAGGGGCCATCTTAGAAGTATAATGTTCCATGTCATTAACAATACAGTGCTTTACATTTCCATGAAATAAGATACAAGACTATCCCCGGAATTCATGAAGCTTGCGCCAGGCGCACGCATAGCGTAGGTGTTATAACGCCAAATATGGCTGCCGAGCAATTCAGGTACGATCCAATTCCACGTGCACTACCGGCGTATGCCAGATCTGCGCAGCCCTCGGCGTAGGTATGCAAATCACCCCATGTGCAGTGTTGCACCATGCAAATGAAGGCATATAGCGATTCATGAAGTGGTGCAGGCATAGCGTAAGCCCACGGAAATGTAAACCAAAAAACACGGTGTACATTTTCCCAAACATAACATCGGAGCTATGGAAGAGGGCCAGACCCAGGAATCACAACGTGAACATATGCCAATGGTGAAATACACAGCCAGTGGCATAAGAAAAGATGCACAACACGTAAATAACAACATTTAATGTCATGTCCATAGTACCGCACAGCAGAACCGCAGGGCATGTGTGCGGAAGCTGTAATATAAAGAAATAATATAAAAATGTCATAAAATCGCAACGTAATAGAAGTCAGGTTTACAGCATAACACACAATGGTAGGCATGGAACACCACAACCAAGGTGCAAGGGTTGCTAAGGGCTTGCGATAGTGTTCGGCGTGGTAACTATGAATTAGTAGTCAATGCCATGCAAATGAGGCAGATAATACTGAATCGCAAATGTCCCGCCGGAGGAAGGTTGTACCATACGGCGCAGCGGTATAACACTGAGGAGTGGCTCAGAGGACATACATGACATCAGCAGAGGGGTGTGCCACTGTAGCACTAAGCACATTGGAGCATTGCAAATCTGGCCTGTCCGTTGCCAAGCAAAGCTGCAGGATAGGGATGGGGAGGAATCGTTTAGCTGAGAGCACACATGGTGGCCAAAAGCGCATGTGTACGAGGATGAAAACGTGCCCGAAACCCAGTAATCGGACGCACGCGCTGCAAACAATAGCAGAAACAGGAAGGTCAGTGGAAGAAAAGGAAATGCGGAAGTAGGGTAATTGGAGTACTAATGAGCCATCAACACCAATCAGCCCACGAAGGCCAATCGATGGCAGCTGACAGGTCCGCTTGCAGAAACCTGCAAAACAGGATAGGGGAGGCATGTGAATGCAAAGAAAGGAGGGGAGGTATTGGATTGCAAAGATAGGAGACCTGACACAGCAGAGCAAAGCAAACCGACAGCAGACCGGCAGTAGCACACATAACGCAAGATACGCCAGGTCCAGGAAAGTACAAATGAAAGTAGGCTGCAGGATGCACGCCAGAAAATGGTAGGTGCAACACGCAGAAATGTAAAGGGAAGGTCAAGAGGTAATCCATGGCAGGCAAATGTAATTCAACACCAAAGGCACCACAATAGTAGTTCCGGCAGTAAAACACATAAAATAACCTGTAGCTACGAACGTACATACACACCCTATGACATCATCGGTGTTCACAGCACAATAGTATAAAGTGTGTAAGCACCCAACACACACCTGTGTATTCCCAAACACCGCACCATAGGTGTAAACACACGGGGAACTTTTAAAATGTACATGTTGGGAGCTGCCATAGCTGTGATTCATCAGCATGTGTTAGAGACTGACGGTGTTGTGGAGGATGATGCCGACAACCACTGCAGGCCTCGGAGGAGAAGGAGAGTGTTCAGACCAAGGGTAACCTACCAGGGGCTACATGACCTGGAGATAGTAGAGCATTACAGGGTGGACAGGGACATCTTACAGCAAATAGTGGAGCTGTGCCAGCCACGCCTGAGAACCAGAAACAACAGAGGGGAACCCATCCCAGTGGACATGAAGGTATGTGTAAGCCTGCGAATACTGGCCACAGGTACCTTTCAAAGGCCAACTGGAGCTATAATGGGTATCTCACAGGCATCAGCATCCAGGGTACTACACCAGTTCCTGGATGCCATGTTACCACATGCCAATGAGCAGATATACTTCCCCAGAACTCAGGAGGAGTTGGCCAGCAATATGCGCCACTTCCACCATGTGGCACAATACCCGGAGGTACTGGGTGCGATAGACTGCACGAACATACAAATCAAGTCACCACCCGGTGAGCAGGGTATGTGCTGCATAAACCACAAGGGATTCCACTCCATCAACTGCCAGGTCATGTGCAATGCCCAGGGCATTATCATGGATGTGTGTGCTGGCAGCCCTGGAAGCTACCATGACTCCCATATCTGGCATGCCTTACAGCTGTATCAGGTATTTGTCAGGGGGGACATCCCACATGGCCATCTCATGGGGGATGCTGGCTATGCACTGGAGCCGTGGATGATGACTCCCATCAGAAATGCACACACACCCATGCAAGAACGCCATAATGAGGCACATGCACAAACCAGAATCATCATAGAGCGTGTGTTCGGGATGCTGAAATCACAGTTCCGGTTCTTGGATACATCTGGTGGAGCCTTGCAGTACTCTCCAGGCACGTGTGCCCACATCGTCATAGTATGTGCCATGCTACATAATATGATCCTGCAGAAGCAGCTGCAGCAGGGACAAAATGCTGAAGGCCCTCATAGCCCACCGCAATTGCCAAGGCCAGTACAGGCACAGAGGGATTCAGACCATGAACACACTGTGCCAGCCCCAGTAGGCAGACGGAGGTGTGCCCAATATGCCTACGCCTTGGCAAAGAGGGAACGTATAGCACATACTCTGACCATGTAGGCCCCTATGAACTGACACCTCTCCACCTGCACACACAGTAAAATGGATGGCACAAAAACATGACCACCTGTAAATTGTAATGTATAGGTGGCCCAATGTGTGACTCCTACATAGGCATCCCTCAAACATTGTAAACACAACAGCCAGTGGAACATGGAATGCCAACACCTGAACAGTACATGAGTCTTACAGCATATGGTGGTGCTGTTTGCCTGTCACGTTCCCCGCCAGATATATATATATATATATATATATATATATATATATATATATATATATATATATATATATATAGATATATATAGATGTACACATATGCATATATATAATACAGATAGAAAGGGCAATAGAGGGATATATGGTGATACAGATGGATTCAGCGATATCTGCAAATATGATAGATAGTTCAACGACATTCATAACATCTTGGAGGTACAAATAAATAGGATACCGCCAACCATGGAATGTGTAACATACCGACATGCGTAACCACGAGGCTGAAAGACCGATAGAACACAATACCGGAACAGTACATCCGCGAGTAATAGTATGATGATATGAAGGGACGGTTAGTCACCATTGACGGTGTCGCGGTCCATGTAGGTACTGTGTTCAACTGTGTCTGTGAGTGCCGTAGTCTGTGTAAGTGTGCGTTGAGGGTGCCGTGTGCGTTTCTGTGTGACTGTAATGTGTGTGTGTGTCCGCAACATGTGTATGTTGGTGCCAAGTCAGAGGCAGACCAGTATGGTAGGTGTGGGTATAGCTAGCCGTAGGCATACGGTTACTACCTGTACCACAGTAGGAGGGACATCCCCAGCCTGGGCAGGTGTGTCCTGACATAAAACAGTACAAAGGGCAAATGTCCGAGATGGTAGGACATAAGTATGTCCCATATATAATGTAACAGTCGTACTTAATAGTTATGCCTGTATGTAAGAAACTTAAATGTTACATGCAATATGATAAGTATCCAAAGTCACACAACAATAGGTATGTAGTGAGGATAAAAGTATGTGCTACCTGTGTACTGACCATGGCTACGTGTTGGCCTGTAAACACCGCTTTGTGTCCCGCAAGTGTCCAACAGTGACCATATGATAAGGTGGCAACCCATGGCAAACAGGCTCTTTTAACAACACAACCACAATGACTGCAAATATCTGGGACAGAAATACAAGGGATAGCTGTCACCTACACATATCCCCTGATATATCGCTGCAATTACGGAGGTATACAAGTAGCAAGCTCACCTGCAGACGATATAGAAACCAATTAACAATGGCCCAATGTACAATCCCGTAACATAAGCCTACTAACTGTTAGCTCTCTAATCAGGGACGGAGCCCACACACATATATACGGATTATGTAGAAATGCAAGGCCCACAAACCGTATATGTTACGTACAACCACCGACATCCCCCACACTAGAAACTAAAGCAATACAAACTGTAATAGCAGCACAAACATCCAGTCAGTCAATTACATCTGCAGAACCCTCAACATACCATGTGAGAGACACAATTAAAGGCGAGATACAGAATTGCAGGCGTTGTATAATGGAACAAACAGCCATGTTACAGGTATTGATTGCAATACTCCCGTTATCAGACGTTGGGATGATCGGTACACCCACATGTTGAACCAAATACTCTACCTGTCACACACAATCCACGGGGGACATGAATCCAAACTATACTTGTCTTCATGCATAGCAGGTGCAGTTACTCATAACAAAACACAATACAGACCGTCTCCCCAAAGGTAGGGCAAATAGGCAATGCCCAAGTGGAGAATCCAATTATACCCCACTGTCGCCATGTAATTGGCGAATGGAGTAGCTGCACAGCTGATATGCAAGTAATTAGTCACTCAGGAATACCAATTGGCAGGAAGAATCCACATGTTTCAAGTATCGACATATATAAGGATGACTTGCCAGACATTCAAATCATATGCTCATACCGAATAACAGTTGAAACACTGTGAGAGAGATAGAAATGAAATGCCGTAACGACAACAAGGTATGTAGAATGCCGATATGTAAGGTTATGTATAGCATGATCTGTATTAATTAGATTTACTGTATGTATAGCCTGGTTTGCATTAATTAAACGTGTCTGCAATGCATAAAGTGGGGAAAGGTATTTATGTAGTGATGTCTTGCTGAGCATACTAACGCTTGTAGAATCTGTGCGTCCAGCAGTGGGACACAAGGTACACAGCACAGAAACCACAAGGGATGCTACATGAGGCCATTAAACAGAACAATGCCATACAACCCGCTGTCAGTGGTAGGGTATGTCCAACAAGGACGTGCCATAGCAGGGGATAGTATATGTTGATATACTGTCACAGCACGCATGTGTATGGGCATATAACGTTAATGACATATGTAAGGTGGTCCCGCTGAGCATGTATGCTTTGCATTATTGGATACTATGTGAAATATGTGTAATGTATAGTATTATAGGTAGATATGACAGATATTCTACACAGCATAACAGACATATCATGCATACCACAGGTATCATCTATTGGTATGTACAATAACAGGATACATATGGCCTGTAGTTATGGGACATAGTAATAGCATGATAGCTAATCTAAATGGAAGGGCTACCAAGTAACCATGCACAAAGGACATGTAATAGCTGCACAGGTGCATAGTGGGGTACTATGCAGTCTGTCAAGACCATGTGTAAGCACAACTACAGTGTTCACACTAGTGGCACCTCTCCAGGGTAGTGTCCTGTGAAGAGCAGAGCCAGGTGTCACCTGCACCACTGCACAGTACAGCCACTGCAGTGATCCCAGGCCTACATGTGTCTCCCAACCACCAAGGGAGGTATCACATGAACAGTGCTACTGAGTGTCCATGCGTGATGTACAGAGGACCTATGTTCCACAGCATGGTGAGTGTCCGGTTTGGGAATGTAACCCAGAAGCACATCCCACTCATTGTGGCGTGTGTGCACATATCCATGAGCATGTTGCTCACAGTGGCCTCTGCTTATGTTGCGTATGAGGAGCATATCCATGAATAATGTTGTGGACATGGGCCCTGTCTGATCAGCAGAGGTCACCCCTGAGTATGTAGTATGCAAATGTGTACAGATGTGGTGTCCGTAGTGCAGCCGCATATTTAAACCATCGCAGCTCAGTAAACGTCATGGCGTGTTAATGTTGTGGCATGTAAAGCTGTAGCTGTTGTGTAAGGTAAACCCTAAATGGGGTGGTGTACCCTTGAATGTGTGTAGATGTCTTGAGTTCAGAGGTACAATGGGTGCCTATGTACCAGTTACACACCCAGTACAGATAGGTGTGGCCATGTAGGAGGATATCCACGCCACAGTGGCAATACGGTAACCACAGGAGTGGGTGTGACATATGTGTGTATTGCAAACATGTACAATGTGATATGTATGTAGGGGACTACCATCCATGTGATAGTCAGTGGGTGAATGGTGTAATGCAAAGGTGATGTGCATGCTCCTTGTGTCATGCATCTTGATGCCATGATAGTCATATTATGTATCTATCAAAGCGACACCCATATGGTTGGAGTCAGTATCAGCTGGTGGAGCAATCATGGTGCTTGGTATGTAGGGGTTCTAAAGCTAGGCAGGGAAAGTCCCCTGTGCCAGCCTGTTCCTCAGGGAAGCATATACTTAACATGAGGGGCCCTATGACTGAGGACCGTGGTATGCCAAAGTACCTGACATGTAGTAGGTACCATGGTATGCTGGCCTCACTGTGTGTCCTGTCCATGAGCCACATAGCATAACATCCTGAGACACAGGGTATGATGTGCAGGTGGATGTGTATGTTGTCAATATCAGAATGGGGAATGGTGGTGAAAGGCAATGAGAGGACAATGTAGGATGTGTGGACTCCCGTACCATCAGCAACTGCCCTGGTAACTGTATGAAAGAAGTCCACCATGTGTAGGGGCCATGCTCTGGCCTTAACAAGCCCAACCTGGGTGGCAGCAGAGGACGGGAGACCAACAATGTCTCTGAGAATGACATCCTTGACGATGTGCCCCATAGCCACGCAGAACAGTCCAGTCAGGTGTGTAGGACTAGTCCCACTCGTGCAATGCGGTGCCACCTGTGTGTAGTGTGATAAATGCTGCTGTGTGCCATTCAGGGTCTACAATGTCTGAAACAAGGCTATTACTGAATATGGTGGCCTAGTGGGGAGACATGTAATTCAGAGGTTGGTGGACATCACAGCCTGGGACGTTGGAAGGTGACATGGGGCCAGTGTCCCAGGACACATAGAGTGTAGGTCAGTACTGTGTAGGTGTGACCACAGGGACACCACAATGTTCATGTATGGATTGCGGTCCTGTAGTGAGTGAGAGGGTGTACTGTCAGCATTGAATCCATCCTCCAGCATGTTGCCAACAATACCTGGGTCTGCAATGTTCCTGAGTGACTGTTGTATGTGACAGCAGATGTGGGTGTTGCCATTGAATACTGTCATACCACCATAATGCCTGGTGGTACACCCCAGAATGAGTGGCAGTCATGTTTACGTAGCTAGTCTTGGAGTATGTGATGAGGGACCCTGTGGCCCCACCACGGCTGACCAGTGAGCCACCCCACACATGGGAATGTACACCACTGTGCAACAGCCTACACCTGTTGTTGTACATCATATGTCCGTGGAACATGACCACCAGAGTGGCGTCTGTTATCTGGTGTGTACCATCATGGATCTGTGTTTAATAGCATGATCCATGCAGTTGTGTACATGCTAATTAAGTGCTCTGGGGTATGTGTCAGCATTTGTATGTGCATTGTCCATCTGCACGGGTGTCATGATGTTAACAACCGCTGTCAGCAGACGTCTGTAGTAGGTGTAGTAGTACACATGTACTGTGTATGCTGTGATGGGTGTGTTGCCGGGATGTGGCTAACAAGGTAGATTAGCATATGTTTGGAATCCACCAATGAGGGTATAACCCCAGGTGTGTAACACCAGTCACATGGTGGTAGTGTTCATGCCAAGGGTAATGTAGGTCTTGGAGGTGGTGTGTATGTGTTGATCCATCAGAGTGGAGGGTATGACTCATGGATGTGTCGGTACATGAGTGGCTATCCCAGTGAAGTGTGAGGTAGTGTCAGTCACACATCAGTAGTAGCTGAGGCCCACTGTCCACTATACCACCATAGAAGGTATGTTACCCGTGGGGTATGCTGTTGACTCTGTCGCTTGTTACAATGTGTATAGTGGTCCTGGACACAGTTAGTTGCACGTGGAGCACCTCTGATGCATTGTGCTAAGCAACTTGCCAGGATGTGTGCAAAACATAGTGGGATATGGGAACCCCTCAGCTGTGGGTGTGCCGGTCCAGGTATGTGCCTGAAAGGTATGGTCCGTCTATAACCTGTCATTGCAGGTGTGCTCTGCAGAGCCTACAGGCAGGTCCCAGTCACTGCAGAGATGTTGGAGTGGTGCATTATAAGGTGTGCCTTGCCTGCGTGCGTCACAGGGAAAGATGCAAGCAATGCGTCACATGATCCCATGTCGCGCATGCCAGTTCCCGCCCTGCCGGTGACAGTTGTTGGAAACTGTGCAGGACAGGCAGTATAGAAGCAGCAAGAGCCTTGCATGTGAGCTGTACTCCCAGGGCCGACAGGTGCAAGTCATCTGTGCCACAGCATTGTGTTTGACCACGACAGTCATAGTGGACAGATACCACATGCGTGTGGAATGACAATAGGAGCATAGGCAAGTGTTGAAGTGACACAGTCAGTCATTGTACAGTGGTATCATGTCCGGATGAATGCAAAATGCTCTCCAGGGCTAGGCCCACACCCTCAGGGCTATAAGACTGGTGAGCTATTGCAGGTCCCTGCACACGTAGTCTGTGAAGTGGCATCACAGGGCAGTCACACTAACATGGCGAATGACAGACATATCGTACCTGGTGAGGTGTGGCATTGGTGCATAGGTTATGTTGCAGAATCAGTTACCCAACAGCAAGATGTAAGCGACTAATGCCTTGTGTAGCCTGCTGTGTGGAACTGCAGTGTGACACCCTACAGAGTCAGCTATGACTGGTGTGTTGTGAATGTTATAACACACTATTGGCTGTATGTGGTGGGCACACATGAGTCTGTGGGCTATAAGCTGGTGATGTTGTCTTCCATGATGGGGGCTAGCTCTGGTGCCTACAGTGAGTATGGAGACATACTGCACAGTTTGTCCTCGTAGGTGTGGCCAGTGGTGTAGATTATGTGAGACTATGTGATGGGTGGGGTGTGTTGCGAATGTTACACATCCCCAAATGACTGTCAGGTGCAGTCAGGGTTGGTGACAGCATTACCCCCAGCCATAGCTGTCAGCCTCCTGTCCCCAAAATGAGGAACATTAGCCCTCATACAGTGTGACAAATGGGCGAAACGTGGAACACTTACAACTGGCTTACTAACAGTGTCAACTAGGAAGGGTATATGATGGCTAAAATAGGCTGGTCTTACGTATAAAACAGATATTCCAATGAATTAATATGATTCTCATCTATCTAGCCATGGCTAGCAGGTAAACTATGTACAACAATGAATGTGTGACAGACCCTTCCAATGTGGAACCTTGAGGAACATGCACCTTTTAGAACCCCAAATGAGGTACATTCCCCGTAATGAGGTACACCTGAGAGCTATGGGCCCAGCACGGCTGCAGACATGCATCCCCCACAGGCTGTAGTGCTGTATGTTGGGAAGTGAGCATTGAATGTGTACATGAGACAATTGCTCTATTGCCACATGTATGACATATCCCTCATATAGACAGGCAGTAGTACTGGTATGTGACAGTTGGACATGCCTGCATATACAACCATGTCCCACAGGATATGTATGCATATGACAACAGCTGTCATACCTTAAGCAAGCTGGGAAGTGTAGGACAGCCAGTGTACCTGTGGGAAATGGTGTGGAATGGGCGCTATAGTAATCAGTAGCTCATGACATGCTCACATGTTCTGAACAAGTGCCTAGCATGACCATACAATACAGATAGGGTGTTGGTTAATATCAACCCACAAGTGGTGATGACAGTCATTTAGGGTGGCACCACACTATAACCCTGCTGAGTATGGTGTGCATGTCCATGAACCATTAGCACTGTAGATGTTAGCAGTACAGATGTACAAGATAGCATGGATATTTGATTACAAATACCTTTGCATGTCACAGGAGTGTTCCACCAGTGGCCTGTTGACAGACCCACAACTACAAAAGGTGCAAGAGTGAGATGTGCACAGCACATCTGTGCCAGATACAGTAGAATAGGGTTAATGTGTTGTACCCCACCCTCATTGTAGCCCATACCACACAGACAAATGTTAGGCATCTGTGTATGTAAGGCTGTGAATGGCCATGACCTATCAGTTTAGCTGTGTCAGTGTTGTGAACAATATACAGAATGGGCTGTATGTGTGAGGTGTGTGACATATGTGCACAGTCTGATGGATGATACCAGCAGTGTCACCGCTAGGTGAACATCCCTGTACCCATAATCTGCTACTTAGACTGTGGTCAACATTATGGACACTGTGTAAGGGATGGTGCTGTGCAGTGCACCCCCGACATGGTGACGTCTCCAGGCACCTTCGGTAGTCATCTGAGGTACTCATGTCATGTCAGGGTACCATCCATGAGCACGGAGATCACTGGCCAGGCATATACAGCACTGTGGTGACCAATATTGGATCACATACCACCTGTAAGGGGTAATGGCTATGCATGGATGTGCGATACCAGCCTTCACAATCCACACCTCCACTATGCAGCATGCCGTCTACCTTGCAGAAGGACATTTGCTACACCATGATGATGGACATGCTACATGTCCATATTCTGATCTATATGACATATGTCATGGGCAGCCACCGTCCTAATACTAGGATCGCCACAGGCTGGACAGATCCCTGTGCCATATATGTGACATACTCCCGCCATAGCATGCAACCCTGTCCATCAAAGCTGCAGATGTCATCCCAGTCATACATGGTGTGATGGCCGCATGGTAGATGTACTATCAACTGACTGGATCAGTAATGTGGCACTGTTGCAGCTTGCGGTGGCACAACGGCCATCTGTAACAGCGTGGAAACCGTGCCCACACATGCTATGGTTGATGACCATCCCTGCAAATGTTGTCTGACTATCCATTGTCCCATGTCTATCACATGTGTAATACAGGCGATCCGTGTCAGGATGTTGAACAGTTGTACAGTGCTGTGTAGATGTATATGGCAAAACACATGCATGTACAGGTGTCCATGCATATGTGTGCATTGTCACTGCTCAAGTCCATTCCGGCTGTGTCTGTGTTGATATGTGACATATACACAGCATCTCGTAAACAGTAGTACCGTGGACACATCCAGGCATGTGCAGATAGGTAAGAACACAAGTGCAGGCAAATAGACATGCCCACAGCAAGACAGAATTTACATGGCGTATGAACACTGTAATGAGGTGACACACATATATGGTGATGATATCCAATGCATAATGGGTGTGACATGTGTGACACAAACACATCAGTCTTGTCAGTGTCATGGTGCTTTGCAAAGATAACTATGCAGATGCAGTAGATGTCATAGAAATGTATGTGCAGCAGTATCTCTGTACATGTCTGAAACTGTGACCTGTCACCATCATTATGTTTTACAGATAATGCCCCGTACACGCCTCCCAGCATATACCCGCCAGGAGGATGATGTCCTCATCCCACAGCTCCATGACAACTATGACTTGTTGTTCAGCCATGTGCCACAGCATGCCCAGCAGCGGGATGACCTGTGGCAGGATCTACACAGGAGGGTGAACGATGTGGGTGGCCATAACCGCACCTACCAGCAGGTGCGCAGACACTGCACGAACCTGATACGACATGCAAAACAGCGTGCCACTGCAATCGCCAGGGAACAAGGTGGAACAGGTGGTGGGCCACCAACCCAGCCCCCACTCACACACACACTGAGGAGCTACTGGCCAGTCTGGGGACACCCAGGGAACAGCATCCAGAAACACTAGCTGCCATCGTGGAGGTGGGTGTCTCCCAACCAATGAGCCTGGAGTTGCCTGGTAAGTCAGTAATGCACATATGGCTATTATATCCCATGTAGTTGCATGTGTCACTGTACATAATGTAAAGTAACAACATATGCCAGGTATATGGACACACATGCTGCATACTACAGTATGCTACGTTGTGTATGCACACATGTGCATACTATATGCTATTACACAAGTGAATGTGTGCACATGCACAGTGCAACCTGTGGCTGTCATACAGTCATGGATAATGTTCATACTGGTGTGTCACCCCTATACAGGTACCTCTGGCGTGCCGCACAGACATGGGTCCGTTGGAGGTGAGACTGTCATCAGTATCAGGCATGTTACAGTGTAGATCTATTTGCCATGTGGCCAGTTAACACTTGCACACCTGATGTTTGTTCCAGTCACGATATGCAGGTCGCACCACCATGCATTCACACACGCCACCCATGTGCAATATATTCAAACGTAATGATACACAGACTTGAAACCACAGTACTTGTCATTGCGACATGTGTGGTCAGCTGTGCATACAACGGTGGAGGTGTTCTACAATGGAGGCATATGTAGTATGCATTGGAACAACATGTGTGGTACGCACACAGTACCACACAGTGAGCTGTGTTATGGGCAGCCCACAAGTGTCACCATTGTTTCATATGCCCCTGCATCGGGTGCACACATTGTGTTGTGCCACCTGACATGTCCCAGACATGTAGTGTTCTGTCTGCAATATTGTCACACTATCACATGACCTATACCCCACATACCAAACATACCACCCGTTGTCTGCATAGACCTGTGGAATGTGACATATCTGACATGTATGGGTGTATGTCATATGGGACCACACAGACATGTGAGATAGATGCCCATCACACACAATTGGCCACCACATGTGCACACATGGCCATGGGGGATGGCCAGAGACATGTAGCCACACAGTACATGGGATGTGTATACACCCTGTTGCACATTGTCCACACATGGTCCAATTATAGCCTTAGTTGACCGATTATACAGTTGATGTGGTACAGTGGACAACCTAAAAGCCTGTGCACAGCTACTGGAGGTGTCACTGAAGTCTACCATATACGATCTGTCAAACATCACGACTGTGTTGCAGTTATGGCTATGCAATGTGTACATATTATTCATTTTACACCAACATACATGCCTCATGTTGCCATGCAATGGCACAGTGTCTGCACTTCACACTGTATAGCAAAGTAGACGGCTCATACTACCCTCCCGTGCTCATGCACATTTGTTACACATGCATTCTATCTGTAGGTCATACACACAACACTGCAATGTGAAGCCCATTATGATACTGTACATGTGTCAGGACACCATTGTGTCAAACATGTATGCATGTTAATGCACATGTCAGCAAATTACATGTCAAGGTCATGTCAGCCACGTGTACTGTTATCCTGTTCTGGGCCACATGGTGTATCACGGGGATGCATGCATACTACCATGATTGTGTGAAATGCATGGCTACTGATATGACACCTGCTTGCTGTAGTGTGCACCCCAGGGAGGTATGCTTATTAACACTATTAATGTCTGAGCTGCATGCCCTCTGCTCTATCATAGGCATGCTGCATGCCATCTGACAAATCACATGCATGGTGTGTGTGTGTGTGTGTGTGTGTGTCTATATGTGTGTGTGTCTGGGTGTGTGTGTGTGTGTCTGTGTGTGTGTCTCTGTGTCTATTGTACTTTACAGTATTTCTTTGCATTCACAGGTGATGTAGGTGCGTTACCCTCCTGCGGTCCATCTGATGTTAGTGTCCCCACAGATACTAGCGGTGATGAACATATGCATGAGGTACAGGCAGGGTTGTCAGGGGCTGAATCTGTGCCAATGGTTACCATCCCAGCTATGTCCCCTTCTTCCCCGCACACAGTTCTGCTGCCAACACATACCGCATCACCGGTGGCCATAGAGGAAGGACAGTCAGCGTCTGTTGGCATGGAACAGGAACGTTTGGTGGCTACAGAATGTGTGTCTACACACCATGGTGTCAGTGTAATGACTGCAGATGTGCCACACAAGCATGTTGCCAGTGCTGCTCGTAGGAGGACCTCTGGCAGACATGCACCTGCAGGACAGAGCGCAGCAGCTGGTATCACCAGACGCATGTTCCAGACTGTAATGGCGGCACAGGAATGTGCTGAACGGCAGAACAGAGAAGGGCAGAGGCTGCAGAGGGCTGCTATCCATACCCTAAATGACAACATCCAGGCATTGGCAAATGCTCAACAGCAGATTGCTAATGTTCTGGATAGGCAACTAGGTGAAATGGTTGGAATCCTTGACCGAGGCATGGCAATCTGCGAGCGGGAGCTGTCTCTGTTGGAACACCTGGTAGGAGTGAGGCATAGGCCATGTGGACGTAGGCCAGCAACACCACCTAGTGTAGATCGACGTGAGCGTGCCACCTCACATGCCAGCTCCCATAGTGCCGGTAGCAGTAGCAGTGCAGCTGCTGCTGCGCTGTCAACACCAGGACACAGCAGGCCACGTGGACGTGGCCCTGGACGGTCTCAGCGGGGACACGGTTCCAGCGGACATGTGTCGTCGGACAGTAGCCACTCTGTACCTCCACCTGGTAGTGCCCGTGCAACCCCAGGCAGGCACAGGTCACGTGGCCGTGGACGGACACAGTGAGCTGTACAACCTGCACTGTACAATCTGGGGCTGTCAATTATACCCCGTGTAGGCATCACAAATGACAGAACTGTGTACACACATACACGCACACAGCAAACACAACTGTAGGGCTCCACAACATCCACATGCATTCTGCACAGACATGTCCAGTCAACTCACCGGCCCTTACACACACACATGATGTTATCCATTGGTGCAGCCTATGCCCCTGGCAAACATATCACCCTGTGCATATGATGAAGCCTGTGCCACATCCCTGTCATCCACACCATCGGTGCAGGGTTATGCACAAATATTCTGATGCACAGGGTGAACAGCATAGTGAGAGGTGTATGTATTACCTGTGTATGCATAGTGAGGAATGTGTATGTTGCAGTGGTTGTGTGTGAATACTGAGTTGTGTATGTGACATAGGTTGTGTACTGTCGACATGCACCAGTCACACCATGTAGTGCAGGTGCAGCATGCATTGTGATGTGTTCATGGTATGTGTCTCGGTTACATCTGTAGCACCATGTTGGTTGTGATACCCTGGTTCCCTCCTATGGTGTACTTGCATGTGCCTACAGGTAGCAGTGTTTGCAGTCCCCCACGTGTAACTGTGGAGTACACACAGGCACGTCTGGCAATATCAGCATGCTACATGTACCCTCATCCTGACTGGACACACAAACATGACACAGATGTCCGCACATATACTGCACCTGACGCATGTGGTCGATGCCACAGGCTACACTGGACAGAGACGTGACATACATAGAAGGACACATTACAGATATGGTGACATGGTGCAGGGGTTGTACACAGCGGCCTGGCCAATGATGATGTGAGGTGTCACTTGGTAGCTGGAGGCCACACTGTGCAGCAGTAGGACCCTGTAACAGTACGTGAACATGGCTGCAGTCACGGGGTGTACACCACTATAACGCACACCCCATAGTGTGCAGCTGGGGACCCTTGCCTGTGTGGTCATCACCCTCACAGTACTATGCACCCACATGACGTGTCACAGAGGAGGGACATGCACAGGTAGCCAGTATGGCTGGGACCTATGGCATCAACAGGGTTGTGCAATGCATCACCATTACGGGTTAGTCAACACGTGGGGCCAGTGATAATTTCCCACCGTATGTTAGCATACACACTCACACCAAGCACCAGACATACATACAGACACACACACACTGTGGTGACCACACATGTGTATACGGACAGCCGATGTGTGTGATGCACCTCACCGGCGAATGTCATGCTTCCCACACTGACGTATGTACAGTTCTCTACAATGGTGTACAGGGATGTGTAGCAACTGGGACATACTCTCCGTGATATGTGGCATCCCTGGTCACACATTCGGACACACATAGCAGTGCTGGGAATGATACACCTGCCATATGATGACACGTTTGATGGACATGCAGCGGTATTGATTGCATTATGTATACCAACCCTATATCTGGCAAATGTGCTGCTATATACACCCGGGAGGTTGTAGGTGTTACAGGTGCCATATGACATATAGTTGTTAACACCTGATCGCTGTATATGCATTATGTCAGCACCGTCACGTAACAGCGACATAGCGTACAGTTAGCACATGGCATGATAGGATGGTGTGTGACACAACTGTGAATCACCCCCTGCACACATACATCTAGACAGGTGGTTCACCACGTTATGTACACACATCCCTCCATACGTGCTGTTTGTATGTCACCGTATACAGATGTCAATGATGGGTCTGCATTGCGTCTGCATGTCGTAGGTAGGTGCAACTATGTTACGGACATCGGCCACTGCACATGCGTGTTTGCTGCATGCACAGTACAGATGTCACATGTGTCTCCTGTTGCCATGTTTGTATGCATTGCTATTATTGGACATGTGTGTTGACATACATAATACATGGACTGCGGTATGATATCACGGGTGTCACAGGCGACCAGTACAAGGGTATGTGTCCCGGTCAACACTGCTACCCCCTGTAGTGTGAGCATTCAACAGACATGGGCCCACCTTCAATTCGTCTGTGTAGCATTGATTAGGCCAGTGTTATGCATGAGGTACATCAAAGGCCATGTATGTATGTGTTGTGTGTGCAGTCCATGCACACATCCACACAATCACATGTATGACATACCCAGACGTGTGTTCATTGGTGTACAGCAACAGTCAGGTGTCACAGCTGTGTAAGGGCCATGATATGTCTTGAGCCAACCTGTTCATGTATACTGGTATCATTGCAATGCATAACACCTGTTGGATCCCTGTTGGTACGTGTGTACTC
The DNA here is from genome assembly GCF_019279795.1 of Protopterus annectens. Lineage (NCBI taxonomy): Eukaryota > Metazoa > Chordata > Ceratodontiformes > Protopteridae > Protopterus > Protopterus annectens. The sequence goes on from NC_056736.1 coordinate 377,427,032, forward strand.
TGCACAGCTGGTGTACACCACTGTACAGCCCAGTGGTCATGTGTCACATGGTGTTGTGGGACCGTAAGGCTGTGTAGTGCTGCACCAACGACATGGTGCTGACTTGACAGCTACAGTGTACACTGCAGTTTGTACGTGTGTGACCTGCACCTGTGACAGCTGTGATGGCAGCTGTGTGTGTACAGGTCACTGCATGTGTGACCGCCCTGTGCGTGAGGGCAGTTATACCTTACTGTGCCCTCCTGTGTGTACACTCCATCTGCATGCAAGATTGCCCTTTGCAACTGCTAAGTGTGTGAGCATGCCCAGTACGCCGTTGTGTAGATGGACACACAGTACATTCCACACTGCGCCCCTCCATGATTAGACTCTGTGTGCATGCAAGATGGCCCTTTGCAACAGCTAAGTGTGTGAGCATGCCCATTATGCCGTTGTGTAGATGGACACACAGTACATTCCAAACAGACGTCTGATACTAAGCGTGTGGGCATGGCCATTGACATCCTTTATAGCCACGGTGGTCATCCAGGCACCAGATGTCCAATTTCAATGTCAGGATGGATGCCTACATTGAACACACTTGTTGCTCTCTCGAAGGGTGTACTGTCTGTGGCGCATCCCGTATCTATTCAGTGTTGTTGTGCTCCGTAGATATTTAGTTGGCCCGATGACAGCACTGGCGTGTTTGTGTACGTCTACCTTGGGACGGTAATATGCTTTCAGACCACTCACTCTCTAAACATTCCCTATCAGCATCTTTGCCTTTGCGGATGAATTCACCCACCTAGAAGTATGCCTCTGGGAGTGCTGTGTTCAGTAATCTCGGTAGCTCATTCTGTAAATGCGTAATGCTGTAGTGTGTTAGACTAGGTAGGTGTGTGTTCAACTCCCGGCCCTTCCAAGTGTGTGTTCCCAGCTGCCTGGGGACACAATAATGCTTTTAGATGCCTCACAACACATACAGTCCCTATCAGCGTCTTTGCCTTTGCGGATGATGTCACCCACCTAGAAGTATGCCTCTGGGAGTGCTGTGCTCAGTAATCTCAGTAGCGCGTTCTGTAAATGCGTAATGCTGTAGTGTGTTAGAGTAGGTAGGTGTGTGTTCAACTCCTGGCCCTTCCAAGTGTGTGTGTGTGTGTGTGTTTCCAGCTGGCTGGGGACACAGTAATGCTTTTAGATGCCTCACAACACATACAGTCCCTATCTGCATCTTTGCCTTTGTGGATGATGTCACCCACCTAGAAGTATGCCTCTGGGAGTGCTGTGTTCAGTAATCTCAGTAGCGCATTCTGTAAATGCGTAATGCTGTAGTGTGTTAGAATAGGTAGGTGTGTGTTCAACTCCCGGCCCTTCCAAGTGTGTGTGTGTGTTTCCAGCTGCCTGGGGACACAGTAATGCTTTTAGATGTCTCACAACACATACAGTCCCTATCGACGTCTTTGCCTTTGCGGATGATGTCACCCACCTAGAAGTATGCCTCTGGGAGTGCTGTGTTCAATAATCTCGGTAGCGCGTTCTGTAAATGTGTAATGCTGTAGTGTGTTAGAGTAGGTTGGTGTGTGTTCAACTCCCGGCCCTTCCAAGTGTGTGTGTGTGTGTGTTTCCAGCTGCCTCGGGACACAGTAATGCTTTTAGATGCCTCACAACACATACATTCCCTATCGGTGTCTTTGCCTTTGCAGATGATGTCACCCACCTAGAAGTATGCCTCTGGGAGTGCTGTGTTCAGTAATCTCGGTAGCGCATTCTGTAAATTCGTAATGCTGTAGTGTGTTAGAGTAGGTAGGTGTGTGTTCAACTCCCGGCCCTTCCAAGTGTGTGTGTGTGTGTGTGTGTGTGTGTTTCCAGCTGCCTGGAGACACAGTAATGCTTTTAGATGCCTCACAACACATACATTCCCTATCGGCGTCTTTGCCTTTGCGGATGATGTCACCCACCTAGAAGTATACCTCTGGGAGTGCTGTGTTCAGTAATCTTGGTAGCGTGTTCTGTAAATGCGTCATGCAGTAGTGTGATAGGGTAATTAGGTGTAAGTTTGATTCCCAGGCCTGCCAGATGTGTGTATGTGTGTGTGTGTGTGTGTGTGTGCATGCTCCTGTCTGCCTGGGGACTCAGGTTATGCTTTTAGACGCTTCACAACACAGATGTATCCTGCTGACGTCTTTGTCTTTGCGGATGTTGACACGCACCTAGTAGAATGCCTGTGTGTCTGCTGTGTTTAGTAATCTCGGGAGCGTGTTCTGTAAATGCGTAATGCTGTAGTTTGTTAGAGTAGGTAGGTGTGTGTTCATCTCCCGGCCCTTCCAAGTGTGTGTGTGTGTGTGTGTGTGTGTGTTTCCAGCTGCCTGGGGACACAGTAATGCTTTTAGATGCCTCACAACACATACATTCCCTATCGGCGTCTTTGCCTTTGTGGATGATGTCACCCACCTAGAAGTATGCCTCTGGGAGTGCTGTGTTCAGTAATCTCGGTAGCGCATTCTGTAAATGCGTCATGCAGTAGTGTGATAAAGTAGTTAGGTGTAAGTTCGATTCCCAGGCCTGCCAGATGTGTGTGTGTGTGCATGCTCCCGTCCACCTGGGAACTCAGGTTATGCTTTTAGATGCTTCACAACACAGATGTATCCTGCTCACGTCTTTGTCTTTGCGGATGTTGACACGCACCTAGTAGAATGCCTGTGTGTCTGCTGTGTTTAGTAATCTCGGTAGCGTGTTCTGTAAATGCGTCATGCTGTAGTGTGATAGGGTAGTCATGTGTAGGTTCGATTACCAGCCCTGCCACATGTGTGTGTGTGTGTATGTCTGTATCTCACTCTCTCTCTCTCTATATCTATATATATATATATATAATAATCTATTTTCTGCCCATAACTCTGCTCTTGCATGGACAGCTGACTGTTTCATGTATCGCATATTTGCATAGCTTTCACATACCAATGGGGTATGTTGCAACTCCCAACATTGTCCATGCAACATCCGTGTTACAGGCGGTGTTACACGCCCTTACAGGCATTTGCTGTATATCTTGGCAGACATCTATCCTTGCTGTACTCTCACTGTACTCGTACACGCCGGAGGCTTCATGTATCATGGCCTAGTTTTGATGTGTGTATGTCTATTTGTGCTGTGTGCATGGCTGTGGGTATGTCCCACTATCATCATTTGTAAAGGTGACAGCCCTATAGGTTCTTCATGTAGACTGCTGTGTCATTTGACATGTCAGCACATACCTGCGGACAGTACTGCACGTCCTACTGCAGTGCATTTCATACCTTCTGCGTTATCTTGCAGTCGATATTGCTGTTTCCTCACACATGTATCTGTTTCTGTTCATACCACTCCATCTCCTAGAGCAAGTTGCTGGACAAGGTCTTATCTGATAGTGGGACACATAGGGGCAGTATTGACATGTTGCTCTTACAAACGTAGATAGTTGACACAATAATAGGTTTTGCATTAGTATGGCTTTTCTGTCGGATTTGGTGTCTTACTCACATGTGTGTCATTATTTCATGTCTTCAGTTATCATGAAAGTGCCAGAATGTTACTGTTGTTACGTGGAACACACCAAACATATGAGGCAGAACTCTGCACATTCTGCGTAAATCTGTACAGTTGCGGAGTATGTGTCTGATACAAAATATCAACTTTCTGACACCAATACACACTGTATGGCGGCATCAAAGGCCACATGCCATTACATTTATATTGCAGGACACACCCACCCAGACAGTTTTATTCCTCACACAGGCCAACAGCTGCTTATTCACACTAATTGGTCTATCATGCACCGTATGTGTGCGCCGGTATTTGCACTTTCCGTCAATGGCAGAGCTCACGTACGTGTCTGGGGGACTGGACATTGTTACGGTGACACTGCATGACACCCTGAGGGACACATTACTTTTGTGTCTATTAACCTTCCACATTGACATTCACAGGGCATACGTTGTCATTCACATTTGTCGGAGTACATGCGTGTGACTTGTACATGTTTTCTCATTTGTCCTGATGTCTTTCTTCTCACCTGTCCACCTAGTATCACTAGTTCTGTACATGTATTTTGGACAGGTTACCTTCATACCCCTAACCTGTACACATTATGGGTAAACGCCCTGACGTTTGACCTTTGCCCTTCTTACATTTGTCATAGTGATGTGCCTTTCTGGTAAATTGCTGACAAGGCATTACGGACTGTGCGGTAGATAATAGTGACTGACATTTCCATTACATGATTAGTAACACTCATAACATCCATATATATGGATATGCCAGTATTCTCACAACGTTCTGACTTTGTCTGGGGTATATCTAATATAGTCCCTATTTGTATTTCATGTACTATGCCTTAGTGCAGCTGTGTTATTCTGACAGTTTGCCAGTTATGGGTACCATCTTGGTCGTACGCATGTCCATCCATGATAATCGCCTACATGACACTGATATAGGGCGCTACATATTGCCAAAATGGTTTCTGCAATATCCAGTGGATGGTTTGCCCCATTATTGAGAATATAGGTGTGTGCTATACCCACATCACTCCCACGGGGCGGGCCTACGAAATCTCTGCCAAACAACACCTAGGCCCATTTCTGCATACCCATGATTCCCATACCTGACAACCCTCTACAGTACCCATTACACATGTTTAATGTGTGCGGTACTGAAGTGTGGAGACACTTATATGCACTCCCCACTCTCCGGATATCAGTTCGTACGTCATACATTCTATCGACACGTGTCATCACCCTTGCACCTGATACTGTTGCATGTACAGTTATTTCGTATTTGCTGCGGTCACTTCTTTTGTGTCAATGTCGGTTGACACTACGTAAGAATCAATTTTTGGAGTCCTGCAATGGACACCTATCTGCATGTTTAAAGTGTAGAACTTGCTGGACTGTCTCTTTCTGGCCAATGGTTTGGAATGCTGCGGTTTATTCACCTTTCCTGCATGTCTGTTAGTCTACCCATATTAGATATAACGTCCCCTATTTATGTACATATGTCATATCTACGGGACATAAGTCTGTTGTGTATAGATATATACATGTACAATCCTCATTTCATAACTTGCTTTGGTTTACGTCTGTGGATTATGTGTATACACATATATCTATATCCATACCATACCTTTCCACTATACAGATTGTCGCAGAGTGTACAGCTGGTTGCCCCTTTATCTTCGCTGTGTTTTACATAAACCTGTGTCTATCTGGCAATGTAGTGGCATTTACTTTGAGACTTATGGTGGGGAATTCTGGCAAGCAGTTCAGGTTATGACTGCATACCCTTCGGAGAATCCATGCTACTGACACACCCGTTATTCTATCCACTTTCTATGTTTGTTCTGGCACATATCTGGGGTTTGTCCCTATTTGTACCAGTAGTTTGCATGGCTTTGTCCGGTTTCATACTTTACGAGGTTAACAGGTTTGAGCCATGTATAACTAATGTGGGGGAAACAGCATTCATTTACTATGCTGTGAGCGGATTACACACGCACAGGCACACTTGCATTTCCTTATTGTGGGTTACGCGCAGGTGCGCATGCATATCCTTATTGTGGGTTACATATGTTTAAATAGTTTTACTTTGTGCTTATGTGGGCTTTATTACTTGTGACAGCACAAGTAATTATCTGTAATCCGGTTAACGGACGTTGGCGAAACACACGTTCACCTTTACATATTTAACTGTCTGTACAGCACAGACGCATTCATTACACTTTCACATTATATGTGCTGTAGTCGTTGTTCAACCGGGACTGCATTCACATTGGCTGGATGCTGTAATCACTATACATTTGGTGTTCTGGCTCATTTATATGCATACCCATAGTACATAGCTACATTAACATATGCCTCACCGCTTCACTTACGTCACAGGCATCCATTCTCCTGCTGGGAAAAATGCGGTACTACATGTTACACATTCCCTATTCCCTACTGCTCTGGACCCAAGCTGCATATTTCATCACTGCAGGGATATTCAGAACCCAAAGGCTTATAGTCCTGACACATACAGGTCTTTAATTGTCAGGGTGTTCATGTGGTGATCTCGGTTTAGACTTGTCTGCCTGGTGAACGGAACTGCCCTGACCATGTTCAAATGTCAGACAAAGCACATGGACAGGGTTTGTCCATTTTAAACATTTAATCTGTGTTTACAGACACAGGTGTTTGGGCACCTGTCAGCAGCTTATGATGTTGGCAATGCATAATATGGGTGGGGGTGGTTACGATACATAATCCACGGTGAGTGGTGTTCCCATTCACATTTGACTATTTCCTGTATTCATTCTTATGAGGGTTATTATTTTGCACATGACTTAACTATGAATTAACTACAGGTATGCAGTAGTACAGTCAACATATGTGACGGTTTGTTGCAGTATATATGTACGGACCTCTGTAATACTGGGACTACCCCACATCCTTCACAACATTTCCTGCTTATGTACATACTATTATTCAGTGAACTTTCGAAGCTTGTGGAAGCAGTAATTACATCTGTCCCTATTTGTCCACCCATCCTTTTAGGCTTTGTCCAGGTTTTGTTGCTGTAATAGGTTGAGAGGTGGTGTCGGTATGTGATTGAGTTGAATATATACTGTTGATAATTCAGTGGGGAGTAGGGTTACCACTTGTTCCTCTTTGCGAGGGGAGGTCCCACTTTGGAGAGTTGTGTCCTGCGACGACACCTAAGGCATGGCAAATGTCCTGTGATTTTAAGACAATAATATATTTCTTGTTTCCTGTACTAGTTGCATGATACAGGTATTTTGTATCTGGTACACATAACTATTATTTGGGATAGCATAAGCTATTCAAATGCTATGGCATAAGCTTTTATCTTGGCATACACGTGTAATTCTGTCCTTTGCACTGGCCGGGGGTATGTTTTATCCTGCAAATTCTCACATTTCTACAAGGGATGTCCCACCTTGGCCATCTGAACAGGTGGCAACCCTAGTGGGGTGACCTGCATGGTGGACAGCTATTCCATCCTGCGTAGTATGATTTGCATGTCTGTGTAGAAACTGAACAGTACCATGACTACACATACATGTTTTGTCCAGATGTGTACAGTAATGGACACCGTGGCGTGTAAACAACTCTGAGGTTTCAACAGGTTACTTATCCCACACGGGATGTACACACATTTTGCCGTAACATTAACGCGCGGGCATTTGGATTTACGTACCTGTGATGGGATGTTTACGAATGTGGGATACATATTTGCAATCCAGACACTGCCTAGGATGGTACTTCCTACTACATATGGGGAATGCTCGCTATGTGTAGGTGTACGGATGCGCAAGGCTGGTAGCTGGATTTGGTGGACATTCGGACATGGGTGCTGGTTATGTGCTATACAGGGGTTGTTGCGTATTGCATTTGCATGCATGGGTTCTACTTTTGGATATCCCGGTTCCGCATATAGCATCCTATGTGTATGTGACGATTACGTTCCTGTTCATGTGTATACCACATTTTAATATACATATGTTTGTGTGTGTTTGGTATACAATTTGGACTGTCAGGTTTCTTTACGGTTGTTATATAGCCACAACTGCCCTGCTGTGTACTATCACTACCACTGTGGGACTGCTGGTGACCATACCCATGGGGCTAGACGTGTGTATTGGCGGCACGCTGACATGATGCGCTTCACTTCCACGGGGTATAACTTCTGACAGTGTAGTACATTACGGACACAAGATTTTAAATATCATTTATTCCATGGACGGAAACTCATATTATGTTGCTTGCATTTCTGTTTGGTTCTCCATTTTGTGTGGCCGGGAACTGTCTTGCATGCTTTGCATATGTTTCATTATCCATGGACACTGATAGGTGCGATTACTATTGCAGGCAGGCTATAATATTCAGCAGTTTAGGTTGCTCATCACCAGCCGACATTGACACGCCTCCGGCGCAGCTTAGTAACGCCCCATGCACTTGCGCACGTGTCCTATGCACGTGGATGTGGTAGCGGCGCACCTTCATTAATATGCATATGGCGCTACTACACCATTTATACACCGCACGGCCGGCATAGGCCTTACACCGGACTTCGCTGAGCTTCATGAATCCGGGGGTATAAGATAACCAGTTTTAACGATAACACTTATGATGACAGTTAATAAGGCTGTCTGTCTGTGAAGTTAAATGCCTATCAAAAATGCTTATGCCAAGAGTGAACTATAAAAAATGCATACAGATAAATGTTTCATTTTCTAATGCATAAACTTTTTCTGTCTAACATTTGGCTCACTGTACGGAAGCAAGCCATTCCTCACTGACAATACCAGACTAACCATATCCAGAACCGTCCTCCTCTCTACGCTCCTTTATGCTTTCCCCCTCTTTACCAACTTAAAGAAATCAGACTTAACCAAATTGGAAACTTGCTACAACAAAATAGCCCCCTTCTCAGCCAACCTTCCCCACCAAAGCCACCACTGCATTGCTCTACATAAATTAAATTGGCTTGAGCTAACTAACCGTCTCCATCTCTAACAACTTAAATTCACACACAATGGCATCTTCCATCCTGACAATTGCCCATCCCTCAAGGAGCTTATTGTTCCCTACTCATGCCCATGAAGTCTAAGATCTGCAGACAGAAACTTTCTCACAGTAAACAAAGCTAACAACACTCACAGTAAAGCCCTATTCTCAAATCAAACAACCAAGTTATGGAACTCTCTACCCCACACCCTCCAAAACACTCCAGAATCTGCCAGTGTCAAACAACTACTATTCAAACATCTATCCAACAACAGGAATTGCTCCTGCTACAAACCTGACTGACAAGATATCTATAACTCTCTCATCACACTGTCCACTCCTTACCTCATTTTCTCCCTCTCATCAATGTTATTACTACTCAGAAAAAAAAATATATAAATATATATATATATATATATATATATATATATATATATATATAAAGGAAATCACATGTGTTCATAGCTATTATTTAATATGTACACAGTACTCATTTTTCTTGCAGTGATCTTTACTGAAATGCTTGTGTGTTTTTGTTTTTGAACCTGTATCTACTAGAAAATTATATTAAATACTTCTTTGTATAGACTAACTAGTTGATGTGTATTCTGCTTCTTACTATATGTATACTATTGTACTATCTAATTATTGTATTTTGCTTATATTTTTGTGGAGCTTTTATCCCCAGGCCTTCTCTGAAAATGGGCTTCTGGCCCAGTTGGACTTTCCCGGTAAACAGATGTAAATAAATAAATACATGTTAACAAATTTAACATGTACATGAAAAATACAATAATATATCTTAGCAACATCAGAAGCATTCTGTGCAGAAAAATCAAAAGGAATATCCATTTACAAATACAGAAGTCCACTTACCTTCAAGTTCCCTAGCTACATGGTTAAATTCTTATGGTGCAGATTCAGGCATCTGAGCATGGTGAAAATGCAAATGAAGTGTGAACTCATTAGAATTGCTGAATCCCAAACTTTTGGCATCTGAGCATGGTGAAAATGCAAATGAGGTGTGAACTCATTAGAATTGCTGAATCCCAAACTTTTGACTTTGTTTAGCAGATGCAAACATAGTGTAGGCACTTCCTCAATGTTGCTAATGGATTACAGTGTGAATGATTACTGGTACAGAGAAGGAAGACACAACATCAGTTCAGACTCCCTTACCTGCATTTTATGTGTCACCCAGAATACACTTAGAAAGTGTAGAAGCAATTATAGCAAGCTTTTAAATGGAAGTGAACAGTATGCATTTCTCAGTTATTGTTGACTAATAGCCAAACTCTCCTGCTTTTGCTGAAACTATATTTTACTGTCATGTAACTAGACATGCTGTAGGGTGTATTGGACACTCCAAATTGGCCCCAGGCATGAGTGAGTGCATGTGTGTGCCTTCTGTGGAAGGTTGAGTGCCGGGCTGGCAACTCAACACTGTAAAACTCCACTGCCAATCATGAGCGGACAGGTGATCTGCTGTGGCGACCCCTAACCAGGAAAAGCCAAAAGAAGAAGAAGAAGTAACAATAATACAAAATGCCTTGTAGACTGCATGTCTTACAGTGCAGCACAGGTGAGGGAAGAATGAACACAATGCAAAGAGTAGAGCTGCATTGGTGCAAACAATATTCATAACTGCGTGTGTGATCACTCATTGCGCTAAATATGTAAGCAAAACATAAACAAACAAGTGAGAGTGTACAAGTACGTGTATCTTCATAATGCTGTGGTGGAAATGGGACATGCTTATATGCACTGCATTCCTGCTGCAAAGTTGCTTCTGTGGCAAAGACAGATAAAATACAGCCGGTGTGTTTTGTAGTTTCATTAGTCTAACAGTTCAAAATCCAAACTTGTGTAAAAATCTGTGAGGTCTGTTGAAAAGTATTTGTAATGCTATTTCTTTTTCCTTTTTAAATTATTTATTTACTCTTTTTTATCAATAATTACTATTTGTGTGACGTGGCTTACCACAAATACTGTGAAAATGGCAAAATAATTTAAAAATTATGGAAGTTGCTTCTATGATAAAGACAGCATAAGTTAAAGCTGTGAATCAAGTGTGCAAGTCATCACATCTGTTAAATATGATGTATCACACAGCACATAGTACATGTAGATCAATGTTCAAGTCTCAAAATTATCTTTTAGTTATGAAAATTAATAAACCTTTTTTACAATAGTAATCCATGTTAGACATTCCTAATCTCATTTGTGCATTGCTCACCTCCATGTAAACATGGTGTAATGGCCCAGACAACAAGCAGACATTGTCAATTTCATAAAAGATACATTGTTGCATCTTTTGGTGCCCATCCTACAAACACACTAAGCAGTTTTGCATGACAGTCTGCAAGCGTCCAGAACACCTGCAGGCAATAGGCAGACTCTTGTCAATTTCAAAAAGGATATATTGTTGCATCTTTTGTGCAGATCGCAAAAACATGCTAAGCATTGTTGTGTGATGATCAGCAAGCTTACACAACACCTGCAGGTCTAGAACACCTGCAGATAACAAGTAGACACTTGTCAATTTCATAAAAGATACATTGTTGCATCTTTTGGTGCCCATCCTACAAACACACTAAGCAGTTTTGCATGACAGTCTGCAAGCATCCAGAACACCTGCAGGCAATAGGCAGACTCTTGTCAATTTCAAAAAGGATATATTGTTGCATCTTTTGTGCAGATCGCAAAAACATGCTAAGCATTGTTGTGTGATGATCAGCAAGCTTACACAACACCTGCAGGTCTAGAACACCTGTAGATAACAAGTAGACACTTGTCAATTTCAAAACAGATACAGTCTATCATGTGTGGTCAAACATGCTAAGCTGAGTTGCATGGCTGTCAGCACATATACATAGTAATGAATGTGAAAATGTACAACTGCTGCCTAGTTGTTCTGTGGTAGCAGGTGTAAGTTAAAGGCTACAACTCAGCTGAGCCTGGGTTCTAATACAGCAAAGTCCAAAGTTTTATTACTGCTCTTTCACTTTACTTCATACAAAAATTAACATTAAAAAAGTAATAAAAAATAGAAATAATTATCTATATCAGGTGCACTGAGCATACACAGGATATTAGATATATATTACATGTGCAGCTGTGGGTATTAGTAGAATTATGGTTCTACAATTAAACATTTATTTTCTGAACTTTCATGTCACATACATACATGGTTTAAACACACAACTCTTTAATGTGTATGTATAACTAACGCACAGGAATGACAAATAAAGTCTGAGTTGAAATGAGCAGTCTGCACAGTAATGGCTGTAAAAAATATATTTGCAGCCCAAGAGTCCCTGTGGCAACTGGTATAATTTAATGATCACAATACAGGTGAGCCAGGACTCTTATCAAGCACATTCCCAATTTTATTAATGCTTGTCCATTCAATGTTATAAAATATAGAACAATCTAAAAATAATTATAACCGTGTACAGCATTGGAGCTCATATTTATTATATATGTGACTGAGGGTATACTGACAATTAAGTTTCTGTAATTAAAATTGTGTTTTCTGGCCTTGGATGAACTTCATACTTCAGTGATACTCATATACACATGAATTTATAAACCCAGACCTTGTCAGGTCATGAGCATACATGGTTAACCCCTCACTCTGTCATGTATATATATAATTAATGAGCATGTCTGACAAACACGTCTTGGCAAGGATGAAAAAAACACATATGCGGAATAATACATTTTCTCAATTTTATATAGGCTTGAATCTCATGTTGTACAAATTACTTTTATCAGTGTGTAAAGCCACACAAAAATGTGTCAGGTCCCAAGATTTATATATCCAGTACATGTCTATAAAGTTTAAGCAACAAACAGGTAAATTAGCAGCTGACCCATAAACTAATGGCAACTGTCACATTACCCTTCCTATTTCATGTACTACCTTCCTCTCTGGTTTGCACTGTTGTTCTTCACTTAACATCATGCAAACATGATTGACATGGTTGTTCGGGTTTGCACACTAGTAGTTAAATGCAGTAACATGAATTGGTGAGAAAATACTCTGTTGTTGTTTGACCTTTTCAGGCATGGCAGGAAGTAGAAGGGAAAATGTCTAATTTAAGGCTAAAATGTGGGGTGTAGAGGAGTCCAGAATATTCACTGGACTCCTTGTAAAGCGCTACAACCATAGACTGTTGTAGGGGAACTATACTGGGTCTCAATATAAAGCAGAGGCTTGGAATAGTCTAGACAAGGCTGTCTCCAGTGTGACTGGCATTCCACGCACCGGAGAGCAATAAAGGCACCATTATAATGACCTGACAAGGTGCAAACAGGAACAACTCAACCAGTGGCTGGATAAGTTTAGGACTGCTGACATTCCATAGCTGTGTAAGTATACAGATAAAGATACTTTAAAGTATATACAAAGCTGGATATAGCCAAGATTGGTATACATAATGCTCTTCTCTTTTCCTTCTCTTTTTCTTTTCTGACCACCCAGGAGATTGCAGCAGCCAGGGATGCTCATGATGAGCATTTGCAAAGACTAAGAGAAGCAAGGGGTATGTATTCAGTGCAACATAATATTATTTTATCTAAAGTATTGCTCTTGTATACACTATTAGCAAATTAAGCATGTATATCAGAACTGTAAAATCAAGTATGCATATTTCAGTCTGTAGCTCAAACCAACTGCAGGAGTCAGTTGTAATACTGTATTCAGATGTTGTGGATTTAAATCCCACAAGTAAGAAATATAGTGTAAAAAATTTAAAAAATATTACATAATAATTTCAACAGAATTGGCATAAATGAAATGCTGTCAGCTTAATCTGCATTATTTGATCAAGCATAGGTTCATAAGTTCATAGGTGTGTACTAGGCTAATAGCCCTGGAGCTTTTACAAGCCTAGCCCATAGGATTACCCTGGCATCATGCCACCCGACCTTACTTCCCAGTGCATCTGTCGAGTAGAGCCACTGGAGTGATCCCCAGGGTGAATTTTCTATTTCTCATCCACTCATCAAGATTTCTCTTGAAGAGGGCCATTGATGTGCTCTGCTTGACATGTATGGAAAGTCTATTCCATAGCATGGGCAGTCTCTGGGTTATGAACCTGTCCCTCCAGCACATTCTGTTGATTGTGGTAATGAGGTTCAAGTCTCTGGAGTGTGTGGTGTGCAGGGATTGGGATTTCTTTAGAAGTAGTATTTCTAACAGAGCTGGGTCAGACATGGCTTTGTAAGTCAAGCAGAGATCACCTCTAATTAGGTGATATGAGACAGAGAATAGTTAAGAGTTTTTTGAGTCTATCCATATAGGACAAGTGTTTAAGGCCTAAGATCCTCTTTGTGAGGTACTTTTGCGGCCTCTCCAGTTGTTGCAGGTGTCGTGAGGTACATGCCGAATGGGGCATTATACTCAATGATTGGCCTAATGAGGGAAGAGTACAGGGAGACAATGACCTCTTTCTTCCTAGAGGCAAAACCCTTAGTAATGAGATGTGCCACAAAGAAGCACTTTGTGACCACAGTGGCAATGTGGTGGTCAAAAGAGAGGTTGCTTTCTACCTGTGTTCCCAGATCTCTTATAACGCCTTCTATGTTCAGTGGACTACCATCAATGTGGCAATTCATGGGAACTGGGTTTTTCCTAAAGGGGATGGCAACATATTTTTTGGCATTGAGCTTAACGCCATGATTCTGACACCAGTCGTTGGTCTCAGTGAGGCCTTTCTGTAGGATGTCGACATCACTTGAGGAGTTAATAATAGCTCCCAATTTGCAATTGTCTGTGAACTTTGTCAGCCAGAGTCCCTTCTTGTTGGCCTGGACTTCAGAGAAGTAGATACCAAACAGGAGAGAACCCAGGACTGAACCATGTGGGACTCCACTCGTGACTGGTTGGCAGTACTTGGAGTAAGCTACTTTCACACTGTGGGTTCTGTGAGCCTGTTTGCAAGCCACCTAATAATATAGGGGTTGATGCCTAGCTTAATGAGTTTTTCCATGATTCCCGAGTGGGGAATAGTATCAAAGGTCTTGGCTAGATCAAGGTAGGCTGAATGAACCACCATGGCTTTATCCACAGCTCTGATGACTGACTTAAAGAAGTCGACCAAGTTGAGCAGGCATGATCTACCCTTCACAAAACCAAATTGTGTGGGATCCAGAGTTTGAAGATTCTCTATATCCTTGTTTATTAGGTCCATGATGATGCATTCTATAGCTTTGCATATCAGACTCATCAGGCTAATGGGGTGATATTTCCCAGGGTCTGTAGTCACTCCTCCTTTGTGGAGAAGGATGACTGTAGCAGTGTGACATTTGCTAGGGACAAAGCCAGAGGTGAGGCTGTGATTGAACAGAGCACACAGGTGAGGTGCCAGTTCACTCTGTAGTCCATGTAGAGCACAGCCAGGGATATTGTCAGGTCTTATAGAAGCTGTATTCTTGGCCTTGGACAGTGCTGTTTTAACCTGTGCAGCAGTAATACTGGGTGTCTGGCAATCTACTGGTACTGTGATTGGTGCTTTGAGGGGGAGTGGGATGAAGTTGGCACTGAATCTGTTGGCCAGTATATTGGCAATATATGTTGGCTTGGTATAAGAGGTACCGCTGTGCAGTAGCTGAGAGCAAATCTGGATATTGCCATGGAGATTCTTTACATAAGTATAGAAGACCTTGTGGTTGTCTTTACTATAGCTACAATATAAGCACATTGTAAAGATTACTTGGAATAATCATCAGTCATAATTCATAGCTGTTAAAATGTACACATAATATAAAAGTAAATGTATTATTTATATTGTAATAATTTATTGTATGTCACAATATGATGGTGCTAATTATTTTCTTTTTTGTCTTTTATCCTAACACTTACCTCTCTTTTTTATTTTTATATGTGAGGTCACAGTGTTCTAATGTCATCAATTTCTGACAACTTATAAAATGATTTATAGCACAAGGAGGAAGGCCAACCAGTGCGGCTCAGCCTGCCACCCCTCCAAGGGCTGCCACACCGATGCCCAGCACATATGGGAGCCAACCTGGCAGTGCTGCTTTTGCAGCTCCTGTACTACCTGGGCCATCCACAATAGGTAGCATTAACCCAGCAAGTGGTGCAGTGGTACTCTCCAGGACTATTGGCAGAAGTAGTGATTTTGTCACTCATTAGGAGATGCCAAGCATGGTGTATGAGGTTGTGGAAAGTGCCACTGGTGCAGGTCTTAGCCAGATGGAGAAGATGCTCACCAGAATGCTTTGCAACAGAAAGGATCAAGCACTCCAACGGCAAGCTGAGGAAGTGGGTGGTGATGATAGTTCTGAGGGTGAGGACTAGATTTTCACTGCCCACATGTTTGACAGGCATGGGCGTCTGATGTTGCCTCCCTATCCTCCAATCATGGTGTCCCCCAACCTGTTGCATCCCTCACCATACCTGTCTCTTGTCTTGTTTGTCCTGTTTGTCTGCATCCACTTCCTCATCTACCCTACTTACCCGATGCTGATATACTTATATCCCTTACCCAATATTCATCTCTTACTGAAGTAAAAACACAAAAAGGACACATCCCTAAAAAATAATATCATCCCATATATAGCTCACCACTTCCATCTCTCCTAATACCTATCCCTTTCAAGTTTCTGAGTTAAAAACCTTGTTTTATCTTGGTGGATCCTGTTTGGGCATCCTGCAGACTACTACAGCACCAGAAACAAGAAGGAGAGCCTTTTTGCTATTCTAAGCACCTTTTGGCTTTCTTTTAACTGTTTTAAGCTAATTGCACTTTAAAAAGCCATTTTTTACTGTTGTTGGCTGTATTTCTGCTGCATTGTACTGTTAATTCATTTTTACTGTATGTACACTTTTTTCTACCTGCTACAAACTTAATATTTAACTAAATTTATAACTGCTTGGTATCACACTCAAGTGGGACAGCTTTGTCTGTACATTTTATACTATTTTAAGTGTTTTTTCTGCTTAAATTCAAAAACAAAAAACAAACAAAAAAAAAATACTATACGTACTGCTCATTTCCCGCCTTTCCTATACTAGGATTCTCTGGATCCCCGATCTCCTGGTTTCAGGACTTTAGTTTGTGTTTCTGAGTGGTCCAGACCTTGTTGTGCCAGTGGGAGGTCTTTCTGCTTATCTGTGAGAGTGGTAAGTACTAGAGCAGCCTATCTGCCGCAAGAAGAGTGGGCTTCAGCTCTGAAATTTACCTTATTGGCCATTTTGGGCTAATTCCTATCCCTTTCAAGATTCTGAGTTAAAAACCCGTGTTTGCAGAGGTTTACGCTTGTTTTAGCTCAGCGGATCCTGTTTGGGTATCCTGCAGACTACTACAGCACCAGAAACAAGAAGGAGAGACTTTATGCTGTTCTAAGTACCTTTTTGGCTTTATTTTAAGCTAGTTGCACTTTAAAAAGCCATTTTTTACTGTTGTTTGCTGTATTTCTGCTCCATTGTACTGTTAGTTTGTTTTTACTGTGTGTACACCTGTTTTACCTGCTAAAAACTTTAAATTTAACTGAATTTATAACTGTTAGGCATCACACTCATGTGACAGCTTTGTCTGTGCATTTTATACTATTTTAAGAGCTTTTTCTGCTTAAATAAATAAAAAAAAAAAACGACAACAAAAAATACTATCTGTACTGCTCATTTCCCACCCTTTCCTATACTAGAATAGACTGGATCCCAGATCTCCTGGTTTCAGGACTTTATTTTGTGTTTCTGAGTGCTATAGACCTTGTTGTGCCAGTGGGAGGTCTTTCTGCTTATCAGTGAGAGTGATAAGCACTAGAGCAGCCTATCTGCCACAAGAGGAGTGGGCTCCAGTTCTGAAATTTATCTTATTGGCCATTTTGGGTTAATTTCCATCCCTTTCAAGTTTCTGAGTTAAAAACCCATGTTTGCACATGTTTGCTCTTGTTTTAGCTTGGCGGATCCTGTTTGGGTATCCTGCAGACTACTACATCACCAGAAACAAGAAGGGGAGACTTTTTGCTGTTCTAAGTAACTTTTTGGCTCTCTTTTAACTGTTTTAAGCTAATTGCACTTTAAAATGCTGTTTTCTTACTGCTGTTTGCTGTATTTCTGCCACATTGTACTGTCAATTTGTTTTTACTGTGTGTACACCTGTACACCAGGACTTTAGTTTGTGTTTCTGAGTGGTTCAGACCTTGTTGTGCCAGTGGGAGGTCTTTTTGCTTATCAGTGAGAGTGGTAGGCACTAGAGCAAGCTATCTGCTGCAGGATGAGTGATCTCCAGCTCTGAAATTTACCTTATTGGCTGTTTTAGGCTAATTCCTATCTCTTTCAAGTTTCTGAGTTAAAAACCTGTGTTTACACGGCTTTGCACAAGTTTGCACATTGAGCAGCTCTGCTTAACTAGGGTTACGATTCTTAGTTGTAGCACGTGAATTTGCTTCTTTGTGCTCAGCACTGGTTCAGAACTTGTAAGCACTAAATAAGTTACACATTACTAAAGCACTCAACCTTCCTCATTACCTAGAAGAAAACAGTTTTTGTATTTATTTTCTTCATTTGCTTAGAGGAAAACTGCTTTTCTACTTACTCTCCTCACTTGTCTAGAGGTAAATAGTGTTTATTCAGGCATGTCCAAGGAACAGCTCCCGGTGTTCTTTCCTGTCTACCTGATGAATCTGGGCATCTTGGGGCAATGTAGCAATTGCCTCATATACACCAACAACCCTCTCCTCCTACCACCCAACACTACAACCTGTGAGAGATGCATTTATCTAGCCAAACCGGAGACAAAGCTCTCTCAACCCAAAACTGCTCTTGTCTGTCAGGAGGAGAAGGGAAACACCCACTACACACCACACACACAACATAGTCCCACACATAGTTCCAGTACATCTACACCACCAAGACCCACACATAGATACACAAAATTATTCTCGGATGCTCTCGATAAGAATCTACCCAAACAACAGAGACCTTCAAAGCAGAAATGCAAGCAACCTCCAGCCCTCACTTCAACACAAAAGACACATAATACACAGACTCAGTGTGCCACTTTACCACTGCCCATAAGGCAAAACTATGTGCCAAACGCATTGTTTATAGGTGACTCTATAGTCAGGCACACTGATGTTCCACTCACCAGAATAGACAAAGAGAAGGTTACTGTTAGCTGCCTGTCGGGTGCCAGGATCCACCACATAACCCATGCACTCAGGTCACTCCACAAGAAGTACAAATATGACTCAGTCATTGTTTATGTTGGTGTGAATGACCTGAGATGTACCTCCCTGGATTACATGAAAAGAGACATGGAGGAGCTCTCTGATCTTGTAATCCAGGCGAGTATGACCCTAGCCCTGAGTAGCATCCTACCTTCCCCCAGAATGATACTGTAATGCCAGGACAAAATGATTGACTTCAACAATTGACTAAACTTCTGGGGTCATTCAAAAGGGATCCAGTATTTGTCTGCCTGGGACGACATGGTTGACAGGCCATGATGCTTTGCCTGAGATGGCCTGCACCTGTTGCCCCTGGGATTCTGGATACTGGCTAATGCTCTTGCTGACCCTATAGTGCCAGTTTTAGGCAAAGCTCAAAAAACAAAACCACCACCTTAACTGATACAGGCAAGCAGAAACAGAGGGTAATGCTACTCAGTGCTAGAAGTCTAAACCTCAAAACACACTCACTCGAGGCACTAACTCATTACAGCCAAGTGACTTCTCCAGGCGTTTCTGCAGTTACCTCCTACTGTGCCTCTAGGCATCAAATATTGCCTGTTCATATTTGCATTAATAATTCCAAAACCATGCTACATACAAGGTATCAGAATATTTTATCCTGAAGCATACATGATGGCAAACACAACTGTATTGATATATGACCTCTGTCAATTAGTATTTGTTAGAACTGTAAGGTGATGACTTCATTTTTTAAAGGCTGAAGCCACACCTACTGGGAGTTAAAGGTACTCACTCCGAAGAGCTGTACTGGAGGGAATGAGTTAAAATGGAAAATATTGATATCTGTGCAATGACTGAAACCTGCTTCAAGGCTCCAGAGAGCACCCCTGCATTACTAGGATATAACTCATGCCATAACTTTCGGCCATCAAACTAGGACTGGAATACCAGGGGCAGAGATGTGTCCATATTCATTAATGACAACCACACCTCCAGGCAGTTGTCCAACATAATTCATCTGAAATTATACAAGTGCAAATAACTCTGTACACATCTGCAATCCATATCGCAGCTAGCTACAAATCCCCCACCATGCCCTCAGGATTCCCACTCCTCTTTTCTTGATATAATAGAGAATATCAGGGTCCAACCAAACACTCTAATATTAGCAGATTTCAACTACACCACCATTATCTGAGAAAACTACTCTTGTACTAACTCCTTTCCTCAATGCTTCCTAGAATTTGTAAACTCCAATGCCTTGGATCAACTTGTCCACACCCCTACCAGGGGCACAAATATCCTAGACCTAGTAATTACCGACATGAGTGACAGGTGATCCGCACCTGAAGTCAACTCCTCATTGGCCAGAGCTGACCATAAACGAATCACGCTAGATATCCACATTCTGCCCCACCCCCCACTAAGGAAACCACATTAAAAAACTTCTCCAAAGCCATCTTTGTGCTACTTAAGGTAGAGGTGGCCAGTTTCACAACACCCATGCAGATGGACAATAGAGTTACCACTGACAAATCTTATACAAACAAACTCTTTAAGCACCTACATGGGTGCATGGATCATGCCATCCCAAATAGAACCAGGAAGCAGTCTTCTAAAAAAAGGAAAACAATCTGGTGGTCTCCTGCTATTAACAAGCTCTACAACAGAAGGAAGAAACTTACAAAAGAGAATAAAATCTCATGAGTGGAGCAGCTCCTTGGTCAGCCTCAGTAAGAAGCTGAGCTCTCTCTTAAAATCCTCCAAAGCAAACTTTGAAAATAAGATTGACACTGACTCTAAGGACAACCACAAAGCAATCTACAGCTATGTCAAGAATCTCAATGGCAACACCCAGCTCTGCTCTGACCTACAGCACAATGGCACAAATTTCATGGAACCAACTGATATCACCAATATCCTGGCTGATAGTTTCAGTGCCAACTTTACCCCCCCTCACCTCCTAAAGGACCCATATCCATACCAGAAGAAAGCAGTACCCCTGCAATCACAATTGAACAGGTAAAAATTGCACTATCAAAAGCCAAGAACACAGCATCCATGGGACTGGACAATATCCTTGGCTGCATTCTACATGATCTTCAGAGTGAACTAGCCCCCCATCTAAGCATCATGTTCAATCATAGCCACTCAACAGGCTTTGTACCCACTAACTGGTGCATGGCAACAGTTGTACCACTCCACAAAGGGGAAGCCACCACGGATCCCAGGAACTATTGCCCTATTAGCCTGTCGAGCCTGGTCTGCAAGGCCATGGAGTGTATTATCATGGAACCCATAAACAAGGATATCCGTAGCCTCCAAACACTGGACCCCACCCAGTTCGAATTTGTGAAGGGCAGATCATGTCTCCTGATCCTGACTGACTTCTTTGAAACAGTCACCAAAGCCACACATCCTATCTCAACCTCGCCAAGGCTTTCAACACCATCCCTCATTCTGATATCATAGATAAACTCAAGAAGCTGTGTATAAATCTAAATTTCACAAGATGGGTCACCAACTGGGTCACAGACAGAGCCCACACTGTAAAAATTGCGGACTTCAAATCTGACTCCAAAGCTGTGACAAGTGGAGCACCACAGGGTTCAGTCTTGGGTCCCCTCCTGTTTGGGATCTACTTCTGTGAAGTACAGGCCAACACAGAGGGCCTCTGGCTGACAAAGTTAGCAGATGACTGCAAATTTGTTGCCATAGTCGAGTCCCCAAACAACGTGGACATCCTGCAAAGGGGCCTCACTGAGACTGATGCCTGGTGTCAAAGCCATGGTCTCAAGCTCAGTGCCAAAAAAATGCATTGTCATCCCCTTTGGTAAAAATCCTGTACCCATGGACTACCACATAGGCGCAGCCCACTTAACACCAAAGGTGTGATAAGAGACCTTGGGACTCTAGTGGACAGTAGCCTCTCCTTTGATATTCACATGGCCACAATACTCAGGAAATCCTTCTACATGGCAAACCTCATCATGAATGGGTTCTCATCCAGAAAAAAAGAAGTCATTGTCCCCCTCTACTCAGCTCTCATCAGACCCATTATAGAGTACAATGTCCCATTTGTAATGTACCTTACAAGGCATCTGCAGCAGCTAGAAAGGCCACAAAAATACCTCACAAAGAGGATTATGAGACTCAAACAGTTACCTTATGCTGACCGCCTCAAAAAGCTTTGGTTTTACTCCATAGCATATCGCCTACTCTGAGGTGATCTCTGCCTAGCATACAATGCTATGTCAAATCCTGACCTGCTGGCCATGCTACACCTAAAGAAATCCCAATCCCTCAGAGCCACACACTCTAGAGAACTAAACCTCATCTCCATGCTGAAGGGATAGATTCCTGTCCCAGAGACTTCCCATACTCTGAAACAAACTACCTTTCTATGTCAAGCAGAGTTCGTCACTATCACTCTTCAAGAAAAATCTTGATGAGTGGATGGGTAATCGGAAATTCACCCCGGTAATCACATTGGTGTCCCTACTAGACAGGGGTGCAGGTAAATGGCATCCATGGGTGGTGAAAGCCAGGGAACCTTGTTGGCTAGGCATACATAGGAACTAGGGCTGATAGCCTAGTACCTACCTATTAACCTATGAACCTATGAACTTCACACGTGTCTTCTCAACACGCCTGATTTGGTCTAATTGGCTATAGAACATTATGGCATTGTTGTCACCCATCTTTGTTGAGGTGACAGTCCAAATTCATCCAATATTATATCCATGTTCATTTTACACTGCTGATGTAGAAGTAGAGAGCTATGGTTCTTTAATAATTACCTCCTGCACATTCCTATATTACTTCCCCTTTATTCTTCACTCTGCTTGCCCCCCCTCCCCCATTTCACCATGTTCCTATCTACCTTATTTTCACACCCTTAATATGGGCAAAAATAGAATCACACACCACACAAATGGTAGAAATGCCCCCTAATGAAGCCATTCTCTCTTTTTGTCCTCTACATTTGTGTGGAGTGTGGCATCGGTCACCATGCTGAGCTAAGGTGAATGGGAATGCAAGTCTTATTGCAGGACATAGTTACCTCTGTGCAATGCTGCTTAAACTTGCTGCACTAAAGAAACACACAGCTAAAGCAGAATAAAAGTAATCATATTACAAATTGCATGTAATATTTATTTAGACTAATGCATGTCTAAATATGCAAATACATATGCGCACTGTTGACATTAATCAATTGTGTATTTGTTTTATACAGTACTTCACTGTAGTCATTCCCTCTCTCATTTATATTAACTATCACATGTAATTATTTATGTATATCATGAATACCTATATATAAAAAAAATTGAGCTGTATTCAAACTCTGTATCACCTGTGCTCAAAATAAGAGCTCACTGTTGTTACACCTACTGTCATAGCTGGATGTTTTTCTTCCCCTTAGTACTGTCCAAAGTACTGACTAACACGTCTCTCTGCTTAGCGTGTTTGCATGGAGGAAAGTGAACCAACAGAACTCTCATAAGTTTCTCAATGAAGCAGAGACGCAAATTAGCTCATTTCTTAACTATGTTTAAACAGGAAATCAGTATAGATATTTTGTTAATGTTATACAATTTATGTGCAGGACACTGTATTCGGCACAATAAAGGCTGTCTTTAAACTTTACCAGGACTCGAATAATCCAAAACGATGCAAGCTCATCACAAACAAGGTATATTTATTACAAAGCCCCCAGGCTTAAAAGTAAAACAAAACGATACACGAAACATGTAATTCACTGATACTGATTAAGCGCTTTCATCTCCTGTTCAGGAGACTTCTTCAGAATCAATGTATCCTAACAAATTTTATAATTTATACAGTTTCAAAAACTTATTATGCTGTGTAATTGGCTGGCATTTAATTACCTCCTAAATTGAGGTTTCAAGTTTAAAGGCAGAATATCCACATAAATGCAGAGAACCTGAATAAATATACATAAAGGGCACAACACAACAGTTAAATGTTATTGCTCATTTCTTGTCTCAGTATATTTAACACAATAACCAAATACATATAATATAATTAAATATATATATATATATAAAATAGATACATATATGCATATATAAATATTGTGTATAAATATCAACAAATATCATTAAAAATGTCATTTAAATAGATGTTAAATAAATAAAAATAATGCTGAACAAATTGTTGTATATGATAAAACTGGTACCCACTCATACAAATGTATAAAAATGTATAAAAATGTATAAAAATGTGTAAAAATGTATAAGAATATATGTAGGTACAAAAGTTATAAATATATTAAGATATAAAAAATTGTAAATATATATATATATTTATATATATTAAAAATGTTTCAAAATGTTAAGAAATTAATGTATACTCAAATAATAATTGTTAATATTATATTAATTATGTTGTTATTATTATTATTATTGTTGTTATTATTGTTATTATTATTATTATTATTATTATTTTTATTACTATAATTATTGTTGATTCACCCATATTTCTTTGGATCAGCTGCAAATAATTTTAATGCGGGGGTGATGGAAATATGGTCATTGAGGCCTTTGCCATAACATGCATCAAGTCTCAACTGCCAAATCATCTCACGAAATTCCAATAATGTTTCCCAATCACCCCCTCTTTCTGGATATGCAACTTCTTCTATAACCCAGAATTTGTAATTAGCCTCTTTACATATTAATGCATGTCTATATAATGCATTATTTACACAATGTTTGTTGATATCTCTGATGTGTTCATAGATTCTGGTCCTAAGATGGCGTTCCGTTTTACCTATATAGTAACTCAAACAAGTTTTACAGAAGGCCACATAAACTACTCCTTTTGAGTAGTAACTATTGTATTTCTTTCCCTTTAAAATAATTCCTAAACTGGGGATACTGGCGTCTTTACAACCAGCAATATAAGTACATGTCCCTCCTACTTTACTATTGTTACTTTCAATAATATTCTTAATATTTTTACTCCTCCTATAACTATATTTTATTTCATTCTGAAATACATTGGTTTTATTGGGCATATTCTGAAACATTTCCCAAATTTCATTAATATCTCTTTTTAGCCATTTAATTCCTTTATAGTAAGTCAAGGTTAAATATGATGTCATATCTATATTACTAGATTTCTGTCTACTAAATGATCTTCTTCTCCTATTTTGATTAGTGTCCATCATCAAAATATCATCCTTGTTCAACAAAGGGACATATTTACTACCCATTCCTAACTGGACATATTCCTTAATTGGTTTTATAAATTCTAATGGATATCCCCTTTCCAAAAACATCTTTTCAACATTGTTAATTTCGTTCAAAAATTCATTGGTATTGGAGATCATTCTAGCCATTCTAATCATTTGCCCTTTGACTATATTCTTTTTTAGTTGGTATGGATGATCACTATCAAAATGCAAATATGAGTTGGAATGATGTTCTTTTCTGTAGATATTAGATTTATAGTAATAATAATAATAATAATAATAATAATAATAATAATAATAATAATAATAATAATAACAATAACAACAATAATAATAATATTAACAACAACATAATTAATATAATATTAACAATTATTTGAGTATACATTAATTTCTTAACATTTTTAAACATTTTTAATATATATAAATATATATATATTTACAATTTTTTATATCTTAATATATTTATAACTTTTGTACCTACATATATTCTTATACATTTTTACACATTTTTATACATTTTTATATATTTTATACATTTGTATGAGTGGGTACCAGTTTTATCATATACAACAATTTGTTCAGCATTATTTTTATTTATTTAACATCTATTTAAATGACATTTTTAATGATATTTGTTGATATTTATACACAATATTTATATATGCATATATGTATCTATTTTATATATATATATATTTAATTATATTATATGTATTTGGTTATTGTGTTAAATATACTGAGACAAGAAATGAGCAATAACATTTAACTGTTGTGTTGTGCCCTTTATGTATATTTATTCAGGTTCTCTGCATTTATGTGGATATTCTGCCTTTAAACTTGAAACCTCAATTTAGGAGGTAATTAAATGCCAGCCAATTACACAGCGTAATAAGTTTTTGAAACTGTATAAATTATAAAATTTGTTAGGATACATTGATTCTGAAGAAGTCTCCTGAACAGGAGATGAAAGCGCTTAATCAGTATCAGTGAATTACATGTTTCGTGTATCGTTTTGTTTTACTTTTAAGCCTGGGGGCTTTGTAATAAATATACCTTGTTTGTGACGAGCTTGCATCATTTTGGATTATTCGAGTCCTGGTAAAGTTTAAAGACAGCCTTTATTGTGCCGAATACAGTGTCCTGCATTCTAAGAGTTACGTTTTTGTGATTTTATACAATTTATGTCACAACATTTCTGATATGAACTAGATATGAACACCATAAAATCTGTTTGCTGAGTCTACCATTGCCAGTATGTATAAATGCTTCTCAGTTTCAAGTAGGAATCCTTAAATGTGTATCTCCAATGCACAAACACTCTGCCATTGATCTCACAAATCAGTTGCTCAACGATGTTCTACGGAAAGTGCTCATTAGCATGTACTACTTATGTTTACTGCCCAGTTAGTCTTTATTTCATCAATGTCCATGCAAAAACACAGCCAAAGGGAAGGCACTTTTTACTGACTGAACACATATTTGCTCTGAGTCATGTGTTACCTGCATCCATGCACTTGAAACTTGGTAGGTCATTACTAGTTCTCAAATGTCAACTACACTACAAAAATAAATAGCAAAACTACATTGTTACATGCCATGTACACCTTTATAATGACAATAGTGTGTGTGTGTGTGTGTGTGTGTGTGTGTGTGTGTGTGTGTGTGTGTGTGTGTGTGTGTGTGTGTGTGTGTCTGAAGTCAGAGAAGCATGAGTCTGTATCCTACTGTCAGCAATCTAGTTCTATGGAGAAAAAATATGTTGACAGGCATACATGCCTACACTTCCCTTTCATACAGCCCTGAGAACATTTTCTTACAAACATACACTGCAGATGTCACTGCCTATAAAGTGTTGTCTGACACTCTAAAAGCCAGACTTGGGGGCTGTTGTACTTGCATTAAGCAATGTACTATGTATATAGTTAGGTAGGAATTTGACTCGCACTGCATTTAACTGGTGTGTGTGTGTGTGTGTGTGTGTGTGTGTGTGTGTGTGTGTGTGTGTGTGTGTGTGTGTGTGTGTATGTGTGTTCAGTTGGCTTACATTAAAGAGATAATTTTAGAACAGCATATGATACACTCCTACTACCATCTTCTTCTCATAAACATACATTGCTGATGTCATCTCTATAAAGTGTTGTCTGACATTGTAAAAGCCAGACTTGTGCTGTAGCACTTGCCTTAAGTACTGTGCTCTGGATATAGTTAGGTAGGGGGTTCTACTCTCAATGTGGTCAACAGGTGTGTGTGAGTGTTTGTGTTCAGTTGGTTCATATTCAACAGACCAGTTTAGAACAGCAAGTAAGACGCTCATACTATTACCTTCCTCTCATAAGCATCATCAGCTATAAAGTGTTGTCTGGCACTCTAAAAGCCAGACTTGTGCTGTGGTGCTGGTATTAAGTACTGTGCTCTGAATATAGTTAGGTAGGGTTTTTACTACTGTGCTCTGGATATAGTTATGTAGGGGTTCTACTCTCACTGCACTTAACTGGTGTGTGTGTGTGTATGTGTGTGTGTGTGTGTGTGTGTGTGTGTGTGTGTGTGTGTGTGTGTGTGTGTGTGTTTGCATTCAGTTGACACACATTCAAAAGACCATTTTAGAACAGCATGTGAGACATTAGTACCATCTTCTCATAAGCATACACTGCTGATGGCATCAGCTATAAAGTGTTGTCTGACACTCTAAAAGCCAGACTTCTGCTGGGGCACTTGCATCAAGTACTCTGCTCTGGAGATAATTAAGTAGAGGTTCTACACTGCAGTCAGCTGGCTTGTGTGTGCATTCAACAATCAGTATGGTGACAATTTTAGAATAGCATGTGAGTCCACAGCTGTATCATACACTCCTACAAACATCTTCTTGTAACATACATTGATGATGTCATCCAGTATAACATACACTTTATCCCCCTACATAAAGGTGGGAACTCAAATGACTACTCTAACTATCAGCCAATAGCTCTCATCACCCTTAGCAAAAATTATGGAAAAATGCATTCACCAACAACTTTTACATCATCTATCTCAACATAACATAATAGCAAACTGCCAACATGGCTTTAGGCCATCACATAGTACCACTACTGCCCTTTTATCCTTTATAGATACCATCAATAGAAACCATAATAAAAACATCCTCTCATCTGCACTCTTTATTGACCTCTCAAAAGCTTTCGACATGGTAAACCACACCCTCTTAATTAATATTCTTGAATCCCTTTCCTTTGACTCTCAGGCTGTTAAATTGTTCAGATCCTACCTCAGCAACAGGCAACAGGCAGTTCTCTGGGAAAATCAAATTTCATCCTTTCTGCCAGTCACCATCGGAGTCCCTCAGGGCTCTATTATTGGACCACTTATTTTCTCATTATTTATCAATGACCTCCATGTAGTAATTCCTCAAGCCACCTGCATTCAATATGCAGATGATTCTACGCTAATATGCTCAGCATACTCTCCATCAGAACTATATTCTCTTACTCAAAATGTTTTTAACACTGTAGAAACATGGTTTGCAAAATGCTGCCTCCTTCTTAATGCCAAAAAGCAAACTCCTTCTCCTTAACCCCACTACCAAGTCCTCCCCCGTAGATTTCTCAGTCTCTTCAAATAATGGCACTATTATATTCCCTGACTCTACCACTAAACTGTTAGGAATAACCATTGACAATAACCTTACATTTGATTACCATATAAATAACACCATTAAAATAGTCAACAGAAAAATAGGCTCCTTATATAGAATAAAACCTTTCCTAACCCCAGCAGCCAGAACCAAGATTGCTCACTCCCACCTAATCTCTACTCTTCTGTACGCCTCACCTATTTATACCAACCTAAAGAAAAATAACCTTAACAAACTAGCAACTTCCTACAATAACATCGCCAGATTCACCACTGGCAATCCTTTTAGAACCCACCACTGTCTGAATCTTTGGCAACTAGACTGGCTTGAATTCCAAAACCATCTGAAAATCTCCCAACTCAAGATTGCCTACAAGATATTTTACCAACCCAACACCACCCCTATACTCTCCAATCTCTTAATCCCCTCTAAAAATATGAATTCCCTACATTCTTCTAGCAAACTCCTTGCTTGTATAACCAAGTTTAACAACATGGCTGGTGACTCTCTGTTTACTAACGCAGCAGGAAAAAAATAGAACCTGCTACCCAATGAACTAACACTAACCGCATCCTTGCCTCTCTTTAAACAAAAACTCAAAAAACACCTCAAAACGCACTGGTTATGCCCTTCTACTAACTCTGACTAACCACCCTCTTCCACCACTGTTTCTTCCTCTTCCAAACAAACTTCCAAACATTTTAATGCTTATTCATGTAAGCAAGGCTGGTAATGTTTAAACTCTAATCAACATACTGCTGAAATCTTTCTACTTGATGTGAAAAATTCCATATGAATCTTACTGTGCTACATTTTTATTGTTGCTTTTTTATGTGTAATTTTTTTACTGTTGCTTTTTTCAAGTGTAAATATCTTTAGTATGTAATAATTACTTGTTGCATTTTTTTTTATTAATCCTTTCATTTACCAAGTAACGATATTTTTGATTTTTCTATCTTTTGGAGCTTTTCTCCCCGGGCCTCTACTGAAAATGGAAATATATCCAGCTGGACTAGCCCGGTTAACAAATGTAAAATAAAAATAAATAAATAAATAAATACACTCTGACAGCATTCACATCAAATTTGTGCTGTGGCAGTAAAATTAAGTACTAGATTCTCACACCTCTAGACCTAGATGTTTAGGGTTTTTAATCTAACAACAGGCAACTTAAGTGTGCATGGTTTCAAATATTACTTTTGAGCTAATTTTACATGAAGATGTGACTCCACATCCATGTCAGACATTCTTCCCAACATATTCTTCTCAGCATACAATGATGCTATCATACTCTATATAGTGCAACATGACAGTGTTAAAGTCAGACATATGTGGTGGTACTAGTGTTACATTGTATGGAATTCAGCTTCTATACCTACACAGGTGTCATGTTGAAATCAGACCCAGTCTACTGTTATGTTAGTGGTTGGTGGTACATTACGGTCATTATATGATCTTGTGAATCACTATTCATTTTATTAGCACTTAGGAGAACCTTTAACTCTTTCACTCTAAGGGAGCTCAGGAATTTTGCACTGTAACTTCCAATGGGCGGAGCCTAAACTTTTAGACAAAATCAAATTATAGGTTCATAGGTTCATAGGTTCATACTAGGCTATCTGCCCGAGGGCATTTACAAGCCTAGCCCATAGTTTTGTGGCTTACGCCACCCCTTTAGTATGGGGAACTATACCCATTATTTTGCTGTGCCTCTGTCGAGCAGTGACACTGAGGTAATCCCTGGGGTATATCTGCGATCTCCCATCCATTGGTCAAGATTTCTCTTGAACAAGGCCAGCAAGGTGCTCTGCCTCACATATACCGGGATTTTATTCCACAGCATAGGGAGTCTTTGGGTGATGAATCTATCCCTCCAGCACGTCCTATTAATAGCCGTGTCGAGGTTTAAGTCTCCGCCCTTGTGGCTCTGATGGATCTAGATTTTTGAGGTGAAGCATATTCATCAAATCTGGGTTTGACATGGCCTTGTATGTTAGGCAAAGGTCACCTCTGAGCAAGCGGTGGCGACTGAATAGAGCTGGAGTTCTTTCAGTCGGGCAGCATAGGACAGATGTTTGAGACCCTTTATCCTTTTGGTGAGGAACTTTGTGGCCTCTCCAGCTGCTGCAAGTGTCGGGTCAGATACATTCCGAATGGGGCATTGTACTCAATCATTGGTCTGATGAGTGATGAGTATAGGGAGACTATGACCTCCCTTGATCTAGATGAGAATCCCTTCATGATAAGGTGGGCAATGTAGAAGGTCTTCCTAACTACTTTAGCTACATGGGTGTCAAATGACAGACTACTATCAACCTGGGTCCCCAGGTCCCTGATAACTTCTTCTGTGCTCAGTGGATTGCCACCTATTTGGTAGCTAGGGGTAACCTTGTTTTTCCTGAAGGGTATGACTATGCATTTTTTGGCATTTAACTTTAGGCCATGGCTCTGGCACCAGTTATCCATTTCTGTGAGACCCTTCTGAAGGATATCTGTGTCAGATGTGTTTTCTACTATGGCCC
The DNA here is from genome assembly GCF_019279795.1 of Protopterus annectens. Taxonomy (NCBI): domain Eukaryota; kingdom Metazoa; phylum Chordata; order Ceratodontiformes; family Protopteridae; genus Protopterus; species Protopterus annectens. The sequence goes on from NC_056736.1 coordinate 377,458,085, forward strand.
AGTTTGCAGTCATCTGCAAACTTTGTCAGCCATAACCCTCCTGTGTTTGCTTGTACTTTGGAAAAGTAGATGCCAAACAAGAGTGGGCCCAGGACTGAGCCCTGTGGTACACCACTTGTGACAGGCTTTGAGTCTGACATGGCGCCAGCAACTCTGACCCTGTGGGTTCTGTCACTCAGCCAGTTTGCAACCCATCTTGTGATGTATGGGTTAACATTTAAGCTGATGAGGTTTTCAATGATACCCGAGTGGGGTATTGTATCAAGGCCTTTGCCAGATCGAGGTAGGCTGTATGGACTGCCTTTCCTCATCAATGGCTTTGGTGACTGTTTCGAAAAAGTCAACCAAGTTTAGAAGGCATGATCTGCCTTTGACAAAGCCAAACTGGGATGGATCCAAAGTCTGCAAATTCCCTATGTCTTTATTTATGAGGTCCATTATGATCCTCTCCATGGCTTTGCAGATAAGGCTTGTCAAGCTAATGGGCCGGTAATTTCCAGGGTCGGTGGAGGCACCGCCTTTGTGAAGTGGGACCACAGTTGCAGTGCGCCTCTCCCTGGGTACGTATCCAGAGGTAAGACTATGATTAAACAGCTGTCCTAGCTGTGGGTTTAATTCCTCGTTGAGTTCATGGAGCACACAGCTGGGGACACCATCAGGTCCCATGGATGCTGTGTTTTTTGCTTTGGAGAGAGCAGTTCTCACTTGGGTGTTGGAGATGTTTGGGGGGCTGCAATCGCTTGGTATAGATATCTCTCCTTTGGGGGGGGAGAAGTTTGCACTGAACCTGTCAGCCAGTATGTTGGCAATGTCTGTAGGATCAGTAATCTTCACATCATTTTGAACTAGTTCTGAGCATATCTGGGAGTTTCCTCCCAGGTTTCTAACATAGCTAAAGAAGGCCTTATGATTGTCTTTTGAGTCTTTAGCTATTTTTCTCTCAAAATTTGCTTTGGATGATTTTATGAGAGCTCTTAGTTTTTTACTTATAGTGATCAAGGGTGTCTTACCTTTCAAGGATTTTGCTCTATCTTGTAGTAGCTTCCTCCTTTTGTTGTAGATTTTGTTTATGGCTGGGGTCCACCAGACTGGACGCTTGCCTTTGGTACAAAGAGTCTTTGTTTTGCTTGGGATTGCCTTATCCATGCAGTCCTGCAGGTGCTGGTAGAAGGCATTTGTAAGTGATTCAGCGGCTTGAGTACTGTTTTCCGCCAGCTCGGGGGCCTTAAAGGAGACCACACTAGTCTTTAGAAGTGTGAAGTCGGCTTTCGAGAAGTTCTTTACTGTGGTCTTTTTATTTCAGGTGGGGTGGGATGAGGACCTCCAGCGAGATTAGTTTGTGATCTGATCTCACCAGTGAGGGGTATACTTCGGTGTTGAACATTGTGCTCCCATGTTCGTGATGATGAGATCAAGTATGTTTTCTCCTCTTGTGGGATGGTGACTAGTTGTTCCATGGCATTTGAGTTTATGAATTCCAGGAACTTTTGGGCTAGGGTGTTTGGGCTTGAGTAGTGTTCCCAGTCTATATTAGGGTAATTGAAGTCACCTAGTATGATGGTGTTTGGTGATACATTTATCCCCTCTAGTGTTTTCAGGAAGGCCATGTGAGGTTCCTGAGTTTGTGAGGGTGGCCTGTAACATGCTACAATTTGCAGAGCAGTCTTGCCTATGGTTAATTGCACCTGGATGGTCTCCGATGCATCGTACGTTGCCACCAGTCTTGAGGTGTGGGTGTCCTTGATGAATATGGATACCCCCCCTCCTTTCTTGGTATTGTACGGATTTTGGGGCCGGAACGCATGATAAGAGGTAAAACCTGATAGTGCTGGGGTGCTCTCAGGAGCCTTGAACCAGGTTTCTGTCACTGCACAGACATCGATGTTCTCCATACTGAGAAGGGCCTCGAGTGCGTGCATTTTGAGATTTAGACTTCTGGCATTGAGCAGCATTACCCTTAGTTTTTTTTCCTTTTTGTGTTCTAGGGTGGTAGGTTTAGAATTTGAGCCTTGCCTAAAAAGGCACTATGGGGTGGCAAGAGCCTTTGCCAATATCCGGAATCCCAGGGTGACAGGTGCAAGCTGTCCCTTGGCAGCGTGGCTTGTCCAGCATGTCATCCCAGGCAGACAGACATTGGATCCCCTTTGAATGACACCAGAGTTTAAGCCAATTGTTAAAGCTGATCATCTTATCTCTGTATTGTGGCATCATTCTTGGTGAAGGTAGGATACTGCTCAAGGTCAGGGTCATACCTGCCTGGGCTACATAATCAGAGAGCTCCTCAATGTCTCTTTTCATGTAGTCCAAGGAGGTACGTCTCAGGTCGTTTACACCACTGTGGACAATGACTGAGTCGTATTTGTACCTGCTGTTGAGAGACCTGAGTGCTTGCGTTATGTGGCGGATTCTAACGCCCGCCAGGCAGCTTACTGTGACCTTCTCCTTACTCAGTCTGGTGAGCGGGACGTCAGTGTGTCTGACTATGGAGTCACCAATGACTAGTGTGTCTGGCATTGTGTTTGGCCTTAAGGGCTGTGACTGTTTGACACTCTGACTGTGAGGTCTATGTGTTGCAGGTGTTGTGTTCTGAGGTGGTGGTTGTTTGGGTGTCTGCTTTGGTGGCCTCTGCTGTTTTGGTAGATTTTTGATCAGAGCCGAGTATGTCTTTGTGTGTTTATGTGTATGATTTGAGGTTGTGATGGTACTATGTGAGACTGGATCTATAGTGTGTGTGGTAACCTTCTCCTCCTGACTGGTCTTGCCAGTCCTATGTTGAGAGAGCTCAGCCTCCAGTTTGGCCGTATAGTTGCATCTCTCGCATGTATTTGTGTTTTGTGGGAGGAGGAGAGGGTTGTTCAGGTACATGAGGCAATTGTAACATTGCCTCAATATTCCCAGGTTCACCAGCTGAGCAGGAGAGGGCACTAGCAACTGATCCCTCGACATGCTAGAAGGACTAGACAAAAACTTTAAAAGAGATTCCGGGGACGTGGGTGACCGAGAAATGGGGTTTGCCTTTTGGGGTGCTATCTATAAGAGTGCCGTATCAAGGTAATAAGTACTGTAGGAGCAAGTGCTAGGTTTAACAGATAGAGAAAAGTCTACTTGGAGTCAAGTAGAGATGATCTTTATAGGTATTAGAGAAAGTGCTAGTAACAGGGATGCTTAAAGGTAAGATTGAAAAGAATGCACTCTGCAGTGTGCACTAGAGAAGTTAGATATGAAAGTAGGTAACTTGAGTTTTACCTGTTTAAAAAGTTAAGGTTTAGTGGAGAGTTACTATTTTTAAAACAGCAAGATGGACTGAAAGGGGTGGTTACTTTTGTAATTTGGTACTATGAAATACTGTAGGATGGCCAATAAATTTAAATAATTGAAGGGGTGGGATTTCAAAAGTGATGGTTTTGTGATTACTCACATAAGCCAGTGAAAGTAGAGAGAAATGAGATATATGGTCAGATTAACATAAGAGGCGGGCAACTAGAAAGACAGTGGTATTTAACAAGACAACTTAAATGGCTGGGAGGGAGGGAAAAAATTCTGCCTGACTCAGAACAGAGAGAGCTGTGGTCTCTTTTGAAGTTTTAATATGCTGTTAAAACAGAATGCAAGCAAAACACAAGGTAAAGAAAACAAACTACAGTATTCAAAATATAGAAAGGCAATACCGAAATACAAAAAGTAACAGCAAACTAACCTTTCCTTCACAGCAAAGTGTAGCAGAGTCACACATTTAAAACAAATGTTCATATCTCTGGAACCATAGGGTTTATCAAAGAAATATAAATAGCAAACCCCCTCAGCATAAACTATTTTTATAGTGGTAGTATTATTTAAGTTCTAGGTCTTAAACTGAATTTTATAAGTCACTGTAAACACAGTAAACTATTTCATTTGTAATATTTTGTAAACAACTTACAATATCTCAGCAAATACTCAAGTTGTACACATAGTGTCAGCAACATTTTATTCATCTAGCAAAGAGCTTTCATGTGAGGCTAAGGAGGTCTGTCTCTGTTACTTGGTTGCTGAGATATTAAAAAAAATGTGAAAATTATATCTATATTAATTAAAATCATAAAAACAACATTTAATATCTATGTACCTGCACTTGACTAAAGTCAAATATTAATGTAGTTGAGTCTGCCATTGCGTAAGGTTTAAGATGAAATCTTTTAAAACCTTGTACATAGCATGGTTTTGGAATTACTGATGCAAATATGAACAAGTAATATTTGACGGTTACCGGCATCAGTAGGAGATAACTGCAGTTGCACCTGGAGGTATCACTTGAATGTAATGAGTTAATATAGCCCCATGCATCCACCATCCTCTTTTTTCATTTGGCCACATGAAATGCTTCCTGCAGAGGAGTGGCAGATGTCTTCATGTCAAATATGCATACTCACATCATAAACAGAGATATTCCTTCAGCTTCTCTCCAGATCACTGCATGTCTGATTGCTAATTCTTTCATGGTGTGGTGCACATGTATCAAATGGACATTGGAATATGTGCTGCAATCAAAACAATACACACCTACACACATAGCCTTACTATCTTCCATCTTATAGATGTATGCAGTTTGTTTTAAATGGTAAAATACTATCTAAGATTTTATGTAAATTCATCCATTAGCTTACTAATGTCCTATGACCTTATGAACATTTAACATGTCAATGTTGCTGTCATCGACATGTGTTATGTTGAGATGTGGATGTATGGTAGTTCTATAAGAAGGTATTACAATCTGTGATGTGAGGTAAGTTATTGATGCATGCTGCTGACATTTGATTGCATGTTCCTTCCATAACAGCTGTAGTAATATGTCTCCTGAGAACTATTCTTACGGGATGATACTATGTATATTGGTGGCTTACAAAGGCATATGTTTTTGTAGTGGCGCAGATCAACATTCTCCGCCTTTCTCATTCGGCCATCACCATGACACTTGCAGTATGACATATGTGTGCATGTATTTACCTACCAACAATAAATGGTCTGTGACATACATCAGTAAAAATTCATACTGATTACATGGGCGCATAAGTCTTGTTTCATCCACATGTTGTGATATAAACAAAAATTTAATGTGTTTCGATTCAATTGCAACCTTGTGTAATTCATTGTATGATCAATTGTGTTGATATTCTCAAGGATTATTGAGGTGGTCACCAGCACCATTGTGTAACTATCAATATTTGCACCACAAACTGTTTAGAATTAGCCAGAACAAATTCATTTCCAGTGTATCCGTATATGGTATTAGACCACTCAAATAGAGCTTTCCAATGAAAAATAAAACATATAGTTATACATTGTGCAGCTGCTGTAATTCTATGACTGTGTGAACAGTACAACTTTATGGCACGTGATGCATAACCAACGGTGTATTTGGCGGTGCTGTTACAAATCATTTATTTAAATAAGTGTGAAATGTTAAGGGGGATGAACAACTAAATGCAGAGTTGTTTGTAGATGCTACCAGCCATACTCAACTGGAGAAAATAGACAATCGGCTAGCTGACAGTTTGTCTCATACTTCACCCCCATGTTGCCACTGGCCATCAGCCGAAGTATACATTAAACATTACTCAGTTTATCTTCTCAGGACAGTAGCTCATCTGTGCACTCTCTACAGCTAATAAAACTGAATCAATAAGTCCTGACAACATCCCAGGTTGCCTATAGCATGACATAAAACCTGATCTAGTTGATTCAGCTGAATCTGTACTTAAATATAGTCTCCAGACAGCCTATGTTCCTGTAGAAGGGTATACAGCAGCAGTCATCCATCTGAATGAGGGGATGTGGGCATCACATGATGCATGGACTTATAGATTCATAATCCTGACTCTCCTCAGTTGTGAGGCAAACCAATGAGTCATCGTGGAATTTATCAAAAAGGGCACAGATAATCTCCAACTTGTGTACCAAACACATGTTTGATTTTGTAAGGTTACATCATGTCTGTCAAATCTGTTTGATGTTTTCTAGAAGGTCACCAGGGGCATGCATGAGGGCAAGAATTATCAACCCTCATAACTTGACCTGGACAAGGTATTTGACACAAATCCACTCTCAGGTATTACACAGAAAATATCTCAAGTAGGCATAAATGCCTGCATCACCAAGTGGACAGAGAAATGGATCAAGTACAGGATACATTATGTCAAAGTGTGTGAAGTTACCTCTATCTAGATTCCCATCACCAGGTCCATACCTCAGGATTCTGTACAAGGCCCTTTCCTCATTATTTAAGTCTCAGACACCAAGACAAACTTAAACATCCTGAGTTTAACCAGCTTTATAGATGACTGCAAATTGTAGGCAATCATTCAGTCAAAGATTTGTATTGGTATAATGTAGACAATATTAACGCATACACACAAGGGATTGTTACCACAGCCATGAAGGCACAGTTGATGAACACAAAATCATGGGGGATTATTTCCTTTATAAAAGAAAATACACAAGCTAATTATGATATAATTCACATCCCTGTGACTAAATTAACCATCAAGCAGCCCTCTCAGTGCTTTCTGCCTTAGTTTGTATCACTTGGAGGCCCACCTGTTTATTTGCATCTCTATACATTCCCCTTCATTGCTAATGTATCTCCCTACTCTAATCTGTGCACAAACTGGTTACTAATCAGCAAGTCAATGTGAAAATACACTCGCAACCTTAATAAAGTTTGCTGTCTCTTCTCTCCTTCACTTTACAGGTAGTTTGAATTATTACTTACCCCCTCTGAGGCCTTCACTGATTTCCACTGATTACCTCTCTGGTTTCTTTGCATTCCACCTGGTTTACACCCCTTGTGCTATCTCCCTCCCCCAATACAAAGTCTATATTAGAATCCTGCTGAGCATGGAGTCATCTTTAAATTTCTAGTCTCCCACCACGACACAAGTGCTCTTCAGCAATTACATTCTGCTTGCCGGTAAGCCATTAGACCTCAGGAATTTGTTTTAAAAGTGTTCAGATTTGTAAAGTAATACTTACTTTTTTCTCTTGTCTTGGTTGGCGCTGCACCACTCTATTTGCACTCGCTAATGCGCGGGCTCTCTCCACTCCCTTGCCCTGCCCCCTATTCCCTCCTGCCCCCACTACCTCTACATTTATAGTAATCACAGCCACACTCACAGCTCACCCTCACATTACCTCCACCAATCACAGCTCCTCAAGTCATATCACATTATACCACACCAACTTGCTCCACATAAAATACTCCCAATCACTCTCATTCCCACTAGGCATTTTTTACATCACCCACACTACTTCCCCATCCACATATAGTGCAACCCTATAATCCCTAATCAGAACCCCCACCTAGAAACAACTTAAACTTTATAACCATGACTATCACACAACTAAGTCTAGTCTGTCTTCTCATAATTCTTTACAACACCACAAGTTATCACTCTAGTAATATCCCTAAACTTAGTAGCACAACACTGCATTATGCACTCTCGTATATAGACACCACACATTGCAATAATATATGCCCACAGTTATTCAAGAACTACATAACGGACCAATTCAGAACTAAACACATATGCTCTCATTCCTACTCCAAAAACACAATACTTTCTCACATTCCTCACCAAACTCCAACATCTGTATAACCATTTTAACTCCAGGCTCACCATAAGTGGGCATATCCACCCCAACCCAGGTCCAAATCCATCCTGTCCAACACAAACTGCTCCAACACAAATGTCAGAACATAACACCCCCACTTTCTTCATCCCTGGGCAAATCAACAACAGCAGCAAAACCAGCCATCTTTTAATGCTAAATATTAATATTAGAAGTATCAAAAATAAAATACCTGAACTCCAGGCCACAATAGCACACTACTCCACAGACATAGTTGCTTTAACAGAAACCTGGCTAAATAAAAACATAGCTAACTCAGACGTTCTCCCTACCGGCTACAATATCATTAGACAAGGCAGATCACTTTGTAAAGGTGGTGGAACTGCCTTACTGTACAAGTCCAACTTAACTGTCTGTCAATTACTAAACTCCTACCCCTCCCCCAATAATTGGGACATACTTATCTTACAACTTCAACTTCACCCTTAAAAGGTCATCACCACAATTGTGATCTATATTCAACCTGGTAATACACCTGCTAGCCTTGAAGACTTCTTATCCTGGTGTTCTTCCACATACTCACAAGAAACCCTTATTCTGGGGGACTTCGACCTAGATTGGTTCACTTGTATATCAGAACCACCAAGTAATCTAATAAATCTACATGGCTACCAGCAGCTAGTCCAAATTCCAACTAGATTTGATAAAAACATCTAAAAGGGAATCCATCCTTGACTGGGTCCTAACTAACAACCCCACATTGTACTCTCACACAGGCAGTCTCCCAGACACCTTAAGTGACCACAACATAATATACTTTATACATAGTAGAACAAGCATATGCAAAACCACTAACTATATATCCACTAGAAACACAAAAAAATTCTCTCCTGAGGTCTTCAACACTTTACTCTGTAACTGTGACTGGACCCCCCTAAAAACTCTCCCACTTGACCAGGCTGTAGCATATTTCAACAAAACATTTCTACAACACCTAGACACTGTCACTCCATTGTGCAAAATCAAGGTTAGAACCTCTACAAACCCCTGGCTCAGTAAAGAAACCAAACAAATCCTCAAGTCCAGAGACACTGTCTGGCTTTACTATCAAAAAAACAAAGAAACACAAAGCCTAACTAAGTACCAAGAGCTGTGCAACCGTGCAAAAAAATGCATTACGCTGGACAAAAAATCCTACTACACAACATTACAAACTAAATACCAACACAACCCGCAAAAGTTTTGGAAAAATGTAAACCAGCTACTAAAATCCACCCAAAAGGCTACCCCCAAACCAACCACCCCTTACACTAAAGTTCCCATCGAAACACAATTCAACTCCCACTTTGTGAACTTAATTATATCCTTAGTATCACAGGACAGTTCCTTCCTCACTATCCCCCCCAACACAAATAACACTAATACAAGCTTTACCCTCAAAACAGTTTCTACAACTTCAATCAAAAGCATGCTCTCCAAACTAAAAACCTCATCAACAGCAGCCAACCTACTCCCCAGCTATTTCTTGAAACTCACAGCAGATGTTATTGCTATCCCAATCTCCACTCTCATAAACAGATCAATTGTTGAAAACTATGTGCCCAAACTTTGGAAAATATCCTATGTTACACCCATACATAAAGTCGGGACCTCCACTGAACTTAATAACTACAGACCCATTGCTTTACTCTCCCCCCTGGCCAAAATCCTAGAAAAATGCATCCATACTCAGGTGCTAAAATATCTCCTAGACAGCAACATCCTGTCACCTACTCAGCATGGTTTCAGACCTGTCCATAGTACCACTACAGCCCTCCTCTGCTTCACAGACACAATAAACCGTCTCAAAAATGAAGGCCTGCAAGTGTCAACTCTTTTTTTGGATACGTCCAAAGCATTTGACACAGTCTCACACCAAATCCTGCTAAACAAACTAAACCAATTTCATCTATCAAATTCCACTCTTACCTGGTTCCAAAGCTACTTAACTGACAGGTACCAAGCTGTGAAATGGGAAAAATCTCTCTCTCTCTTTCCTCAGCTGCCCATAACTAAAGGAGTCCCACAGAGTTCTTTCTTAGGACCACTACTATTCACAGTCATCACAAATGACCTCCATACCTCCACAAAGCATGCATCTATAATTCAGTATGCAGATGACACTACCTTAATCTGTGCTGCACAAAACATTCCCACCCTCCTGCAAACAACTCAACTAGCATTCTCTGACATTGAAAACTACCTTACCAAAGACCAACGTATCCTCAATCCAAAGAAAACTCAGCTTATGATTATAACCAGTTATAACAAAAACACTAACAGTCAATTCATTATCTACTCCACAAATACTTCTTCAATTGCTCCAGTGGCACAGGCTAAGCTATTGGGAATAACCATAGATTCCCACCTAAAATGTGATAGTCATCTCAACTTAACTATTAAAAAAGTACATCCAAACAGGGGTCACTCTACCGTATCAAACCATTTCTTACCAACAACACAAGATCAGCCATTGCTTGGTCCCAACTTCTATCCACCCTACTCTATGCAGCTCCCATTCTGACTAATCTCAACAAAACTGAATTAAGCAAAATGGAAGCCTGCTATAACAGAATTGCCCGCTTTGCTGCAAATTGCTCATATAGAACTCATCACTGTACTGCTTTGAGACAGCTCCACTGGCTTGAACTGCCCAACCTCCTAACCTACAATCAGCTCTGCCTCTGTCATTCCATCTATTACCTCCCCAATAAGTGTCCTGCCCTTCAAAAACCTAGTACAACATCACTCAGCCAAACGGCCTCTTAGATCATCATGCAAACTACTACTAGAAATTACCAACAGCTACAATAGCTTTGGAGATGCATTATATAGTAGTTCAGTGGCTAAAAAATGGAACTCTGTCCCTACTGGCATTCAAAACAGATCCTCCAAAGCCTCCTTTAAAGACCTCATCAGGCAACATCTCATGCAAAGTTGGCAGTGCCATGATTGCTCCCCAGGCTAGTGAAAGTGGATAACATATACATACTAAATCTAGAGCACTTGATAATAGTTTTCAGTCTTACTCACAAACACTGGCTAATCTACAATATATGTACTGTACCTGTGTACTATGTATGTATTTTACCTATGTTCCAAATTTCAGCTGTACACCACAAATCTATTAATTACCTTTATTTTTAAAATGAATACTTTTTTGTTTGTTCTCTCCACTGTAACTGTTTATGTGCTGCATACCATTGTAAAAACATGTCTCTTGTAATTTGTGTGTATACTAATCATGTCTAAATAACTAAATGCGTCTGTAATTTTTCTTTGTGGAGCTTTTCTCCCCGGGCCTCTGCTAAAAAAGGGCCTTTTCAGCTCAGTCAGACACCCCCGGTTAACAAATGTAAAATAAATAAAATAAAATAAAATAAATATAGACAGTACATCCCTATGAGCAATCCAAGTGGTACATGCCCTTTGTACTTGGGTAGATAGTACACAAAACTTCCACCAGTATGTGCCCACAATGGTGATTAATCCCTTATATGTAGCACAACTCTTGAGTATGTGCAGGACATCCACATCAAAGGGCATTATCAGTCCATTGCTCTCAACCCTCATCATAGCAATAACTGAATATAATACACCCTTTTGCATGTACGTCTGAACACATTTTCTAGGGATGATTTATTCAGGTTTATCACTTTTGCCACAGTGAGCTACCGGACATCTTTTTGGCCATACCTATTTATTCTTTTTGCATAACCAATAGGAGCTGACAGTGCAGAACACCTTCCAAGGTATTATAGAAGGTGCATGTGTGATATGTGTTCCGGTGATGCACCCAGTAAATATATACCTCACTGACAACATTGATGACATGCATTACAGTTGTGCAAGTGTGAATTGTAGCATATATATGCCATGAAAACCTGTCATCTAGCCAGGATTGATTGTAATTTAAACTACAGCTGTGAGAGTGTTCCTTTTAACACCTCCAAATGGTGTTAGTTATTGAGGAAGGTGTGCTTGATTCACCTTTACATTACTACTGAAAACTCCTGACAGTTGTACAAGTGTGTTCATGCAGAACATGTATATTAACTCACAATCACATATTTTATGTCAATATTACAGATGACTGGTATTATTATTCTGATATTGCCCATGATTGTGCGTGCTTCTGTCTACTGTTGTCCATGAGCCTGTTGCTATGTGTCCCATTTGGTTGAGACCTATATTGACATTACATTCATAATAAAGCAACTCATTTTGCACATCTTCACAACATGCACATACCTCCTAGTTTATATACTGCCCTTGATAAATGTCCTCTCCAATGATCATGTTAAGATGCTTATATCTCAACCAATCATCTCCATTGATATGTGCCCTTGTGTGACAGTCACATAATATACAATAACTGTGTGATGATAGGCCTATACCCACACAGGAGGTGTAAGCAGCAGTACATACTGTATCCTGTAGATGTGTGGTTACTGTTCATGTTACAACTATCTTGTCTTTGTGGTGTGCATACATTGACATGCCCTTATTTTCTGTAAATTAGTAGGTTTCACTTGTCCTTTTCCCCTTTCTTCATTTCTAGAATTCAATACACACATTTCACCAGAATAATTATTTATAATGCAGCCACCCTTGCTGATCACCACCAAAATGTTTATTCTGTATGCCCAAAACAGGTTTGCATAGTACTCTGCACTGATTACTCTTTCCTATAATGGGTTAGAACTTTATACATTCCCTTATAGTAAACCCTGGTAGTCATTGTGGCTGTCTGTGCAATCCTGCAGAAATAGGTGTTCATGCTGCTTTATGGTGTTTTCATGAACCCACTCTTGTATTCATGTAAGCATGATGTGCGGCATGCACATGCAATTAGCACTGCTGCTCTTCACACAAACATGTAAACTCCATGTAGGCTTCACGCTAAGTCTGCATGAAGTTTATTAAAGCCCCAGCTTAGTCATTAGTCCAACAAGTGATGGTGATGATGGTGTATCTTTGTCAGCACTTCAGACATTGCTGAATGCAGAAAATGCATTTGTTATGAAACTTCCGCAGTGGTTCATTGTGTACTGAAGTAAGTTCTGATTAACAGCACATTTGAGAGAGTTTACCTTTAAGGTGGCATAATATGTGTGCAATTCTTTTTTTAACTTACTTTAAATTGAACTGCATATGCAATTTATATTGTCATTGTTGCAATGTAATTGTGTATTATTGCTGCTAAACATGATATTGTGATCTTTGTCACCTGTATTCCTCATATCATCAATTATATTGAAAGCATACTTCTATGTGCATGCTATAAAATAAATTACATATGTGCAACAGGACAAGATGCTAAAATTAGCAATATATATGAATTAAGGAAATATGAAGGAGTGCAGAAACATAGCTTTCACAACATGTTGGAGCATTGGTACAGTAGCAGATATTTTTAACATCACGTCCTATCAACTCTGTATGGACCTTTATTAAATATTTGTTACCCTCTAAATACATGATGCTATCATTGCAAACCGCACCTCATCATACACAAGGTCATCAAATGTATTGTGACTTGGTTATTTGGGTAACAGTTGGTATGGGGCACTGCTACTGACTGCAGAGAACTAGCAACTCACATTTGATGGAAAAACTCAGAAAATAATTACACACATGCTAAGACTTTGTTATTGTTCACAAAAATAAGTTTCCTTCAGCATGCTTCAGTTAGCATTGAACTTATTACAAAAATAAATTCAATTGCAAAATTTCCCTGCCAGTTTTGCAGAAATCTTAGAAAAGACATGGCAGGTGTTGATGGGGATAGTGCTCCATTTAGAGCAAGAGGTAGTGTAAGCAGGAATCCAAGATTTTTGTTGAATTCCCTATTAATATTTACAGCCAAATGCTTCTTAGGGTGATTATACAGGGTATCAATATAAGGCTGAGGTTTGAAATAGCTTAGCCAAGTCTTTAACCCATGCAACTGGCAGCCCACACATGTGTGAACTATGCCTTCACCATTATAGTGTTTTAAATAGTTGAAAGCAGATTTCCTTCACCAGAGGGAGCAATATTTTCAGAACAATAAGACAACTTAATTGTGTAAGCATAGTGACCATGTAACCAGGCAATAACAGACCATGACATGGCAACACAAACAGGTGTTTGTTATATTTTTTCTGTTATATGTAGCTTCTGCACAGATAAAAGGAAATAGGGAGCTGTATCAGGAGAGACCATAATGCCTCAGACAGGTGTGGGGTAAGTATGGATTTAGATATGAATGGTTGCCAGTTCATAATGTCAGTGATCCTAAAAAGAGGTTAAGAATTCTGAAGATATCATTCTTTAAATACTTGACAGAGTAATACATGAGTATTCATACTCTGTCTGTGCAAATTGTGCATACCTGGAGGAATAAATCTTGTACCATTTCAGTGGTTCTTGTTTCAGTAAATTAAGATGATTATGGGTTCAAATCCAAGCACAAACAATTACTCCATATCACTTAATACTTATTATTTTGCAATCAGTAACTTATAGTAATATTTTACTTAGTTCACATAGACATTTAATAACTTGTAATACATACACCAGCTTTCTATAGTCACACTAATTGCATAATAGATTGCCAACACCAATACCACACCTCAAACACCATCCACACCTACACATTTGTGGAGGTCCTCAAAAAAACATACCCAAACAAAAGAGACCTCTGAGGCAAAAACACGTCAACTCCACTGCCCATCACACAACACACATAGTCCACACACCTGTGTCTCATAGCCACTAAGGCCTAAACATAAACCCAACATATTAGTCAAAGGACACTCCATCGTGAGACACACAGATGTGTCCCTCACAAGGCTGGATAAGGAGAAAGTCACGATTAGTTGTTTGTCAGGTGCCAAAATCCACCTTATCACCCATGCACTCAAGTCTCTCAACAGGTACTGTTACTACTCTGTCATAGTCCATGTTAGCATGAATGACTTGAGACATACCTCCCTGGACTATATGAAGAGACACATGACTGAGCTCCCTAAATATGTGTCCCAGGCAGGTATGCTCCTAGCAGCATCCTACTATCACTCAGAATGATGCCTCAGTACAAACAGAAAATGATTGACTAACAATTGGCTTAGTTTCTGGTGTCAGTCCAAGGAGTTGCAGTACCTGACAGCCTGGGATGACGATTGACACAAACCATGATGCTTTGCCAGAGATGGGCTGCATCTGGCTCCCTTGGCCTTCAGGCTCCTGCCAAAGTGCCTTTGTTAGGGAATGCCATGAGGTCAAAACTACCAACATGAAGATTTCATCAAAACATAAATAAAAGGTCATGCTACTAAACACTAGGAGTAAAACTGTACTCACTGCAAGCATTCTTAACCCTGGAAGATGCTGACATTTGTGCAGTCACAGAAACTTGGTTCAAAACTGAGGAGAGAACTCCAGGTTATGCATCCTATCATACATTCAGACCCCAAACTGTGGGTAGCAAAGCAAAAGGAGATTGAGTTGCAATATATATATAAAAGGTATACCCACCTCCAGGCTGGTCAAACAGTATGATACATATGCAAATCTAATGCTGGGTAAATGGGAAAGTATATACATATATGGAAATTCCAATATATATTCCTCTAAAATATCGTTCTATAAAGGTTTTTATTTTTTTGGCTTGGCATGGTACTGTTATAGAACTGCAGAAGTTTTATGAATATCTAAATAATATCCTAGAGTTCCTTAAATTTGAGATGGAATATGCTGAAGATTTTGTGAATTTCCTAGAAGTTAGGAATCTGGCCTAGAAACAAGCATATATAAAAAAGATGTACAGGTAAATAAATATTTACACAAGAGGACCATGCATGCAAAAAGGACTTTTAAAAGTGTCCTTAAGAGTCAGTATCTGCGAGCCAGTAGGCTAAACACTCAATCAGAAGTTTGCTATGCTCAGATGCAAGAAATGACTGATAACTTTATTGAAAGGGGTTATAGCATGGAAGAAGTAGAAACAGCAAAAAGAGATGTCCTATGGGTAAGAGATTCAAAAGCTAGACCCTATTTTCTACTCAGTCTGATATTGCCTCTGAAGAGCTGAGAGTGACCTCGTCCCAACCCTTGAGATATCTCATGACTTATAGTAGAACTAGTAGAACAATAGAAGATGTTATCAGTAGGAATTGGGATATTCTGAAAGCTATACCAGGTCATGAACGCTGGCTTCCAAATACATCTAGGTTTACCTATTGTAACTGTAGTAAATTAAAAAAAAAACTATTATGTTATAAAGACTTTTCATTAAATAGTAATGTAGTAACACTGTTTAATAAAAAGGGCACTTTTCTTTGCTACAATTGCTCCTGCTGTTCAAGTATAAATCAGTCCACCGAATTTATACATCCTGTGAATGGTAAAAGGTTTATTTTTCACTGCAGTGCAACATCTAATACATCCTCCATTATATATCTTGCCACCTGTAATAAATGCTTGAGTTTCTATGCTGGAAAGTCAACTAGAAAATTAAAAGACAGGATCATAGAACACAGATCTGAAATTGGAAGAGTACTAACTAATTCCTTGGCCAAACATGTTAATGAAACTGATGATTCACATCAGTTCAGTTTTAGAGCTATACATATAATTCACCCAAATATTAGACGTGGAGACCTTATAAATAGTATGGATATGAAAGAGTATGAATGGATTATTCACTTAGAGGTGGATAAATATCCTGGTCTTAATAAACAAGTCACTTTGAAACCAATACTGAAATTAAAACAACAGAAAGTGAAGAAAAAGTGACTATGTATGTATTATTGTTACTCCCCGGGATTCATGAACCTTGCACCAGGCGCCAGCATAGCGTCGGCGTTATAACGCCAAATATGGCTGCTTAGCGATTCAGGTATGAATGAATTCCACGTGCACTACCGGCGTGCGCCGGACCGTCCCCGCCCCGGCGTAGGTATGCAAAACACACTGTGTGCGGTATTGCACCATGCAAATGAGGGCAAATAGCGATCCACGAAGTGGCGCAGGCGTAGCGTAAGGGCACGGCAATGTAAACCAAAAAAAAACGGTTTACATTTACCCAAACATACCGGAGGAGTAACGGAAGGCTGTCAAAGTCAGGTATCATATAGGTGCAATATGCCAATGTGGAAAGGCACCGAGAATGTCCAAAGAAAATATGCACAAAATGTAAAATGACATAAATGGCACGTATGTAGAAAGAACAGCAGACCCCGGGATGTGCACAGAAGTTGTAAAGCAATGAAATAATATGATAATGTCCGAAAAGAGCATTAGAACACAAATCAGCTGCACAGCCACCACACACCATAGTATGTATGTAAAGCTGCAACCCCAGCGCAATGGTTGTCAAGGAGTGGAGGCGGTGTCCGCCGCCGTAACCAGGTATTAGTAGTCAATTCCATGCAAATGAGGCAGATAATAGTGAATCGCAAAAACGGCGCCAGCGTAAGGATGGAGCAAACGGCGTAGCGGTACTACACCGAGGAGTGGCCTACACGAGATACATGTCAACCACACAGGGGTGTGCCACTGTAGGAGGAAGGATATTGGAGGACAGCAAATCTGGGCTGTACAATGCACATTACAGCATCATGACTGGCGTGTTAGGAAATAGATGCGCTGACAGTACAGAATGCGCGTACAAATGCATGTGCACGAGGATGACTACGCTCCCGAAACCAGTCATGTGACGGCCTCACCGGCAACAACCAGGGATATAGGAAGGTAATGCGGAGAATACGAGGAAATGCGGAAGCAGTGTAAATGTATCCGTAACGAGCAATTAACACCAATCAATGCAGGAAGGGCAAACGCCGGCAGCTGATAAGTCTGCATGCAGACTCCTGCAGAACGGGAAAGGGGAGGCATATGAGAGCAAAGATAATAGGGATGTAGTAGAAATGCAAAGAGCAAAGAACCGAAATAGCACAGCCAAGTACAGAGGTAGCATAACTGCGGCCGCAGATAAAATGCAGCATATGCCATGTGCCTGCAGGATGCAGTAATGTAAGATGCCAGGCGAAGGCAATGCAGGCAACTGTAATGTAACACTACAGGCAGTACCGTTGCAGCTGCAAGTGTAAAACCACGGAAATAATCCATGGATAGGGCCACACAGACACACCCAATGACATCACCGGGTATACAGCACAACAGTAATAAATGTGAATGCGCACAACACACAGTGCGATTTCCCAAACGCCGCACCGTAGGGTGTAAACAGACGGGGAACTTTTAACATGTATATGCTGGGTGCCGCCGTGGCCGTGATGCATAGGTATGTGGCAGAGACAGACGGAGTTGCGGAGGGTGGTGCCGACAACTACCGTAGGCCTCACAGGAGAAGGAGAGTGTTCAGACCAAGGGTGACCTACCAGGGCTGCGAGACCTGGTGATAGTTGAGCGCTACAGGGTCGACAGGGTCACGTTACAGCAAATAGTGGAGCTGTGCCGCCTGAGAACAAGAGACAACAGAGGGGAGCCCATCCCAGTGGACACAAAGGTATGTGTGAGCTTGCGAATACTGGCTACAGGTACCTTTCAAAGGCCCACCGGAGACATAATGGGCATCTCACAGGCATCAGCATCCAGGGTACTACACCAGTTCCTGGATGCCATGTTACCACATGCCCATGAGCACATAAAGTTTCCCACATCTCAGGAGGAGTTGGCTAGCAATATGCGCCGCTTCCACCGTGTGGCACAATACCCGGAGGTCCTGGGTGCGATAGACTGTACGCACATAGAAATCAAGTCACCACCTGGGGAGCAGGGTAGACGCTACATAAACCACAAGGGATACCCCTCCATCAATTGCCAGGTCGTGTGCAATGCGCAGGGCATTATCATGGATGTGTGTGCTGGCAGCCCTGGAAGCTACCACGACTCCCATATCTGGCATGCCTCACAGCTGTATCAGGTATTCGCCAGTGGGGACATCACACAAGGTCACCTTGTGGTGGATGCTGGCTACGCACTGGAGCCGTGGTTGATGACACCCATCAGAAATGCACACACACACATGCAAGAACGCCATAATGAGGCACACGCACAAACGAGAATAATCATAGAGCGTGTGTTCGATCTTGAAATCACGGTTCCGGTGCTTGGATACATCTGGTGGAGCCTTGCAGTACTCTCCAGGCACAAGTGCCCACATATTCATAGTATGTTGTATGCTACACAATATGATTCTGCGGAAACAGCTGCTGCAGGGACATAATGCCGGAGGGCCACCAAGCCCGCCACAACTGCCAGGGCAAGCACAGGCACAGGGCGGCGGCGCCACGGACACACTGAGCCAGCCCCAGTAGGTAGACAGAGGCGCCCAATATGCCTACGCCCTGGCAAAGAGGGAACGATAGCACATACTTTGACAGTGTAGGCCCCATGGACTGACACCTCCTGACCTGCACACACAGTAAAATGGACGCCACACAAACATGTCCGCCCGTAATGTGTACCGTATGTGCGGACGTATGTGTGACTCCAACAAAGGCACCGCCAAACACTGCACACCCAATAGCCAGCAGAGCATGGAACGCCAACACCTCAACGCGCCGGTTCAACAGCACACGGCGTAGCCATATGCTGCCACTATCGCCGCAAGTCGACCACACATGTACGCATGTGCATACACAGATACGGAAATACATATCAGTACACATGTAGAAATATGTACGCATACACAGATAGAAAGGACAACAGGGTAATATGGAACCCAGGGATGCAAGTTCACAGATAAGTAAGACGCGAAATCACCACATATTGAACATAGTGACCGACAACCCGATCATCCTGGAGGGTGGGCAGGGCAGGTAACGCCAGCCATGGAAATGTTAACCTGCAGCAATACATATCCGCGTGTCGGGATGGTCATCGGTCCACGGTACAGTAACGGGATATGTGTAGGGTCACCACCTGTCCCACGTTGTGAGGGACAGTCCACCTTTGGGCAGTTGTGTCCTGCAAAACATTGACAAAATGGCAAATGTCCTGAGATTGTAGGACAAAACCATTTCCCATAATTACTTTATTAGTTGCAGAAAACAGTTATTTTGTAGAAGAAACATCTAAATATGATAATAAACAGAATAAGCAACTGTAATGCTACAGCTTTGTATTCCGTCAAAAAAGTGAATCGCTGTCCTTTGTACTGGCTGTGGGTATGTGTTGGCATGCAAAATCTGACGTACCTACTAAAAATGTCCCACTTTGGCCATTTGAAAAGGTGGCAACCCTACATATGTGCGTGTCATATCCATAGGACATGAGTGCGGAGATACACGCCGCCACCGGCGATGCGCCAACGAGGTATTGTGTTCAACCGTCGGTGCGAAAGCGGAAAGCATACCAGTGAAGTGTACGACATTATGAGGAACGTACCTCATCTGGGGTGTAAAACAGTGCATGTTCCTCGCAGTTCCTCCAAGTTCCACATTGAAAATGTCTCTCAAACAACCATTGTTAGGAATGTATATAAATGACATCCTGGTAAATAGAATGTACTCATAGTAAGTTAGTAAAGGTTCTTCACTGTAAGTAAATCAGCATATCATAATCAACCTATGACCTACTTAGCTGAAGTTGTCACTATGCCATTACTATGTGTTCCACATTATGCCCATGTGTTTCACATTACTACTGTGTGTGTTCCCACTCGAAATAGAAGGTTGACAGCCATGGCGGCAATATGTGTATGTGTGAGGTGAGGTTGTCGTGTGTTCCGCTGTGTGTGTGTAATGTGTGTGCCAGTGTAAACTGTATGAAGGTGACATGTCACAGCCGGAGTGTAATAACAGGCGTAGGCATACAGTACAGGAACCATAGGCGTATGTACAGCAGTACCCACAAAGTAGTACTGACATCTCCTCAGTGGCTATGCACGCGGCGTAGTAAAATGATGCAAAGCGCAAATGTCCCAAAGTGTACAACAGGGCCATAGCAAACAGGAGATGCAAAGGACGACTGTACAAACCACGACCGTAGGTATGGCGGCCATAACGTACACTCCACACGGTCCGTCGGCAACGTTACACAGCATCAGGCATGTACGGCGAAAATACGAATGTGCCATCCCGGCACCGATCGTGAACAGTCACGGTCCGGTAAATACCGCGGTGTGTTCCACGACCGTGACGTAAGCAAGCGGCACACGAATAGGAGGCTACCGGTAGCATACAGTCCGCCCCAAGTATAGGACCACAATCACCGTAACTATCAGCGACAAAATGCCAATGGATGGTAGGCACGGACGAACATCCGCAGATATATAACCGATGTGAAGGAGGAATATGTGCAGGAAGCACACATGCAGGCGATACCGACAGCAGACGACATCAACAAAACAAACATTCCCGGAACAACACACAGGTAACCCGCAGCTCCCCAAGCACGGATGGAGCACACACACAAGCATATCTGGTATGTATAAATGCAAGACTCACCCCTGCACTGGCCACCCACATCCGCAGATATACCCCATTGCACATATCAAAGGGATAACAGCTAAAACCGTAGCAAACACATACAGGCAGTGAATGACAGCGGCATACCCACAACAAGCTCCTGGGAAACACTAGCAGCGGCTCATGCATCCATGCATTCGCTATGTACAGGAAAATAACAGCCATGTAACACATTTGAATGCACAACGCCATCGACAGACGCCGCCAGGACACGGGGACCCACATGTCGAACACAATACCATACCCAACACACACAATCCACGGCTAACACCACAGCGAAATGTACCCGACAACACACATAGCGGATGCAGTCACACAAACATGATACAATACATACCATCCTCACGAAGGTATTGCAAATAACCACGAGGAAAGAACCATGGCCTAGTGCCGACGCCAGAACGAAAGAAAGGAAGGGGGATCACCGCTGATATGCGCATAAGTACACACCGAGGAACAGCTATTGGCCTGATTAACCCACATGCATCAGGCGACGATGAATATAAGGAAGACTCCCTGGATATTCAAACCGTATGTTCATACCGAACGCATACAAAGTAGAGAAAGAGAAACAGGGGAATAGAGACGAACTCAAAACAAAAGGGCGGAAAGGTATGTCGAACCCACGACATGTACTGGTGTGTAACGACGATACGTATGACTAATCTGTACAGTATGTGAACGGTGTGTGTAGGTAAAGATACCTGTCCATCAGGCAGAGAGGCGAAGGTTGGATATGTAATGCTAAACGCAGCATACCAACAACTGTGGACAACGTGTGCACAGCAGTGGGACAACATGTAAACACCCGATAACCCCAGGGCCTGCCACCCTTTCAAAAGGCCAAAGTGGGAAATCGTCGGGACACACTTCAGATGTTACAGGTGGACACATACCCATGGTCAGTACAAAGGTTAGAACTCTACTCTTTTGCATAAAGAAAAGTGTAGTCTTGTAGCAGTTCAGTTGCTTATTGTGTGTCTTGTAACAGTTAGGAATGTACATACATAAATAAGTATGTTATGCAACTCTTACATAAGAATGGGATATAGTGATGTCCCACAATCTCAGGACATTTGCCATTTGTGATAAATTTGTCAGGACACAACTGCCCAAGGAGGGACTGTCCCTTGCAAAGTGGCACAGGTGGTAACCCTACCCCAGGTCTGCCATAGGGGTTGCAAACACAGAACAATGCCACCACCCACGCCGATGCTGGCAGTGGATATCCAACACTGAAGTGCCACAGCAGGGGATAGGACATTTATGTATAGTGTCACAGCACACATGTGCATGGGCATATACCGTCGATGTCATACGGAATGTGCGCACGACGTGCACCTATCCCACGCAGTAGGGGTGACTATGTCAATTATGTGTAATGCAAAGCTGGCATGATGGATATGTTCACAAATCATAGACAGTATCACAGGCATAGCATGCATGATGGAGCGATGGGCTAATGTTATATACATACACAAGATATGTATGGCCTGCACATATGGGACAATGTAGTAGCAGAATAGGTACCCGAAATGGAGGTAACAGCAAGTGACCATGTCCAAACGTTCCATAGCAGGTGCAATGTGTGCCACAATGATGTCCAGCAGGGCCGTGTGTAAACACATGTGCAATGTACACAGTACTGACACCCCCCCCCATGGTAGTGTCCACTGAACGGCAGAACTGGATGTCAACTGTCATGTCTATACAATACGTCCGCTGTGGTGGTACCATGGGTGTGTGTCACCCACCAGCAAGGCAGCTATCACATGACTAGTGACACAGTGTGCCCCTGTGGGATGTGCACAGGACCTATGTCCCACAGCATGGTGTGTGTCCAGTCTGTGGATGTCACACAGACGCCCGGGCTGAGCAATGTGGCATGTGTGCACACATGCAGGACTGCTCCTCCCCCCCTGCCCACAGCAAACGCCATGTAGGAGTACAACATGCATCAGTACTGTGGAGAACATGGCCCATGGCAGAGTACATTACACCCCTGTGTTAGTGGCATGCAGGTGAGCACAGATGTGTTACATGACTGTCATTTGCATATGTCAACTGTCTGAGCTGGGTAGAGAGCACAGCATGACTATACTCAGACATGTAACGTTGTATCCATTGTGTAAGGTACACCACACATGTGTCATTGTAACACGGCCTGCGTGTACATGTGTGTATGGCACAGGTACAAGGGCACCCAAGGTATCAGCTAGACATACGGTCCAGAAATGTGTAGTCCTGCACATGTGTACCCACGCTATGGTGTAATATGGCAACCACAGCACCATGTGGGCCATGTGTGTGTACATCAACCATGTACAACGTGATATGCCTGTATAGGGACAGTATCCATGTGATACACACCGCATGACTGTCAGTATGCAAAGGTGATGTGTATGCACTATGTGTGATGTAACTGATGCAATGATATCTACATGATATATCTGCCACACTGACACCTGTATGGGTGTCAGCAACATGAGTAGGATGAGCTAGAATGCTGCCAGGTATGTAGAAGTGGTATATGTAGACATGTACAGTACTGTGTGACAGCAGGTAGTGTACGTATGCAAATACTGAGCATGAGGGGCCACATGTCTGAGGAACGTGCAATGCCACACGCCCCTGAAATGTTGTAGTCAGCATGATATGCCTGCACCACTGTGTGAACTGTACAGAAGGCACATGGCGTAACATGCCGATACATAGGGTACGATGTGATGCTGGATGTGTACACTGTCAATAGCATAAAGTGGAATGGTGCTGAAGGGCAAAGAGCGGATCATGTCTGATGTGATACCCTCTGTACCACCCCAACCACCCATGCAATAATATGACAGGTGGCCAGCATGGGATGTGGTGTGCTGTGGCGCACAGAAGCCCAACAAGGGTGCCAGGAAAGGCATGCAGGTAGTCAATGAGTGTGTGAAGCATGTATGTCAAGATGTGGCCCAGTGCCATACTGAATGGCCCAGTCATGGGTGTAGAGATGCAGCCCCATACGTGCAATGCAGTACCATCCATGTGTAGTGTGATAGATGTGGTAGTGTGGTGGTCAGGGTGCACAACGAACATGAATGGGCTAGCAGTCACTGACGTGTGCTGCTGCAGAGACATGTAACAGCCAGGTTGGCGGGATACAACAACTACGGCGGTTGGAGGTGACATTGGGACTGTGTTCCCAGACATAACATGTGCATGCCAGTACTATGTATGTGTCCACAGGGTTAATACAATGTCCAGCCAAGGATTGGAACCCTGTAGTGAGTGAGAGTGTGTATTGTTGGTAGGTACCCCATTGGCAGGCAGGATGCCAGCAACATCTGTGTCGCCAATGCCTGCATGACCGTGGTATGCTGCATTGAATGTGGATGTAGTCAAACAGCAGAGACATACCACCACACTGCGTGAGGGCCCACACTGCAATGTCTGGCAGTCATGTGTAGGTAGCTAGCTGTGGAGTATGTCATGCACCAGCAGGACACACCATGACTGTCAAGTGACACACAACACACAGGTGAACAAAACTACCGTGCAACAGCCTGCACATGTGCCCATACAGCACGTGTGCATGGAACAGGAATACCACTGTGGCGTCTGTGAAAATGCCAGCACCACCATGTCTCAGTGTGGAATAGCATGGTCCCTACCAGTGTGTAAATGTAGCAGAAGTGCACTGTGATCACTGTTGGCATAGGCACATAGACTGTCCATCGGACGGGTGCCATGCCCTCAACTACCTCTGTCAGTGGATGTCAGTAATACCGGCTGTAGTGTGTATGTACCATGCATGCTGCTATGGTTGTGTGCTTAGGGTGTGGCTAGCAGGGATGGTAAGCATGGATGTTCAGCAAACAGAGGGTAGGTGTGTAGGCCTAGTATACAGACACATGGAGGTTTGGTGCATGCTGAGGGTAGTGTAGGTATGGTATGTGTCGTGTAATGTGTCACCCAGCTATGCGCACTGCATGGCCAAGCATGTGTGGTACGTGGGAGTCCATACTAGGGAAGGTCGTGTTGCTGGCAATACATAGCAGTAGCAACTGTCCCAGGTGCAATGTACAGCATGCCAACCCGACTGGCATGTAACCTGTGGTGTACAGTGTCTGCACTGTCGCGTGTCACAATGTGTGTAGTGGCCACAAACATGGGTATCTGAACATGGACTACCTATGATGCAATGTGTCATGGGAAAATACAGTATGTGTGTAAATCACGGTGTGGTGTGGGAACCACCCACCTGTGTGTGTTGCAGTCCAGGTATGTGACTGGGAGGTATGATCTGTGTACAATCTGGACTGGCAGGTGTGCCGTGTAGGGCATGGAGGCAGGTCCCAGGCACCGAGATAAATGACATGTGTGCTGTACTGTGTGTGCAGTGCTAGTGTACAGCACAGTGGAGGGTGTAAGCATTGTTACACATCACTGCATGCTGTGCCTACCTGTGACAGCCCTGCCAGAGACAGACATGTGACACCGCTGCACAGGCAGCATAGCATGAGAAGATGTACATGTGGGCTGCACACCTTAGCCAGATGTCCACACGGCATGTGTGCCACGGTAGTGTGGTTCAACACGACTATCAGACTGGACAAACAGCACATGCCTGCATAACAACAGTATGACCATAGTCAACAGTCCCAGTGACAGAGTAGGCCAATGTAGACTATCCCTGCATGCAGACCAGTGGCTACTGGACACCTGGCTAGACACACACCTGGACGGTTAATTCACCATTGAGCCATCACATGTCCACGCCCATGTGGGCCGTACAATGTCATCACAGGGTGGTCACAATAGCAGGTGGCAAGGCAGACACGGTGTACCAGGTGATGTGTCATGTGTGCATATGTTGAGTAGCACAGCCGCTCACATGTCTGCAACATACTGGTGCACGATGTATACTGTTACATGATGAATGGAACTGCACTGTCACCCACTACAGGGCCAGCTGGCACAGGTGTGGTGTGACTGGTGTAACCCATGTTTGCACAGGATACACACTGCTGTTGTAGGCAGCCATGCTGGTGGCCACCAGTGATATATGCAGTGGTCATACAAACATACCGCATACAGTGTTCAGGCAGGAATGTCAATTGTCGTGGACGATGTGCTGCTATGTGAATGTGGGTGTTTGTTGTGAATGTCACACATCCAGAAGACACCATCTGGTGCAGTCATGGTTGTCAACACCGGTACACACATCCACAGCAGTCAGAACCCAGTCCCGACAATGTGTGTCAGTCACCCTTGTACCGTGTGACATATGTGCACATGGCGGAACACCTCCCACTGTCATCTAAGCTGGCTACATGATGGCTGGAATGTGCTGTAGAAATGTACAATGCTGGTAGCCCAATGAAGTACCTGGAATCAGACACAGTACACTATGTCAGCCATGTAAACCATGCACAACAATGACTGCCCAACAGACACAAACAATGCATTGACACATGGAACATGTGCTCATGACAACCCCCACTGAGGTATGTTGCACATATAGATGTACAATTGTCATCTATGGCCATAGCATGGATGCAGACACACATACTCCACAGGTAGTACCATGTGATGTAGGTAGGGGGCATTGCTTGTGTATATGTCACAGTAGATGTACACAGACATGTCCTGCATAGCCGCCATGTAGGGTAGCTGTGGTATGTCACTACTGGACATGCCCATACAGATTACCATGTCCCGCAGGAGATGTGTTAGGTGTGTACCACATGTGACATGCTGACAACAATCTGCGATGTGTATGGCTGCCGGTGTACCTGTGTGACAATGTCTGTGATGGGTGCAAAGGCACATAGTATCGTATTGTATGCACACAAGCCCCACATAGCTGCATAGCCTGAACATACAGTACAAGGAGTGTGTGGGATGATAGCAACCCACAGGTGGAGATGGGTATGGACGGCGCCCACAACCACATGGGTGTGTACGGTGTTCACGCCCACGACACATGAGCATCTGAGAGGCTAGCGCCACAGTTGTACAGGGTCGCATGTACATATGTTCAGCAACATCCCTGTATGTCCCACCACTGGCCTGTGGACCGATGGACAACAAGCAAATGTGCAGGTATGAGATGTGCACAGCACATCACAGATGCCTACCGTAGAACAGGCTTACCATGTAGACATGTGCACAGTAGGTCTGCGCCACCTGCAGTCAAACACGTTAGGTGCCAAACCACACCAATAGTCCGCCAATGACACAGATGGGCGGCATGCCTCTGTGTAGGTATGTCTGTGAATGGCTCCGCATAGCAATATAGCCGTGTCACCATTGTGAACAACAATATGAATGGGTTGTATGTGTGAGGGTGCATCATATGTGTATGGTCAGATCGACGATACCATCAGTGGGCCTGCTATGTGAACATCCATGTCCCCATACATGGATACCTCTGCTGAGGCCAACACCACATTCACACAGGGAGGGATGGTGGTGTAGTGCAGCAGCAGACATGTGGGTGGCAGCGGCAATGTATGTACACATATGTGTTACCCACATCAGTTCAGGCAGATATCCATGTGCATGGGATAGCGGTGTGTGTACACATACAGCACTGTGTCGATCAACATCCCAGCACATAGCACCTGCCAGGGCTACAGTGTATGCATGGATGTGTGATACCTGCATGCACCACACACACCCTCAACAAGCAGCGTACAGCATACCTCGCTGGAGGACAGTGTCCACACCATGGTGATAAACATGTTGAATGTCCATATTCACACAGCTATGACAAAAGCAATGGACAGCCACCCTGCCAATACCGTCAGCCCCTGGGTGGGTCACACCCATTGCCATGTATGTGGCATACCCTGCCATATCATGCAGAGATGACCAGCAAGGCTGCATGAGCTATCACAGTCCCACATGGTGCAATGGACAAAAGGCACTCTCACTATCAACCATACACAGTAGTAATGTGGTGGCGATGCACCCTGTCATGTTACAGGTGCTGTGTGATGCTCTGCACAATGTGTGCGTGTACATGCTATGCATGGCCTTTCCTGCTGATGTGTCATGGTTACACATTGCTCCATGTCTATCACATACGTAACACAGGTGAGCTGGGGCAAGTTGTCCAGCACCGGTACAGTGCTGTGTGGAAGTACATGGCACAACACATGCATGTGCAGGTGTCCATGTGTATGTGTACAGTGCCGCTGCTGACGTTCACAATGGACACAGACGTGATGTGTACTGACATATACACAGCGTACAGGTGAACAGTAGCACAGACGTCACATGGGGACATATGCCAACTGATATGGACATAGGTGCAGCCAGGTACACATGTCCATGGCAGGCTAACATCTACATGGTGCGTGCACAGTGTGATGGGGTGGCACACAGATATGATGTGACACCCAGTGCTCAATGGTGTGAAGCCACAACATCGGCTGTGTCACCGCCACGATGCCCTTCACAGATCACTGTGCAGATGTCGTACATGTCATAGCAATGTATTTCCAACAGTATGCCAGCACAGCAGTGTGAATGTGACCTGCCACCATCATTATGTCTTCCAGATAATGCCACGTTCCTGGCTTCCACCATTTAGCCAACAGGAGGAGGAGGTCATCATACCATACCTCCAGAGTAACTACAACGCCCTGTTTAGCCATGTGCCACAGCAGGCACAAGAACGGCAGGAGATGTGGGAGGAGTTGTGCAGGAGGGTGAACAGCGTGGGCGGAACCAACCGCAGCTACCAACAAATCCGCAGGCACTGCACAGACCTGATCCGGCATGCAAGACAGCGTGCCGCTGCAATCGCCAGGCAACAACGTGGGACAGGTGGTGGGCCACCAACACAGCCCCCACTCACAGCTACGGAGGAGCTCCTGGCCAGTCTGGGGACACCCACGAAACAACACGCAGAACCACTTGCGCCCATCGTGGAGGTGGGTGTCTCCCGAGCTATGAGCCTGGAGCTGCATGGTAAGTCAGTGTTGCATGTTTGTATGATAGGCGACGTGGGTGTGGGTGTCATAGTACAACACATGATATAGCAATACATGCCAGGTATATGGCCACACAAGATGCAAACCATTGTATGCTATGTTGTGTTAGCGGACATGTGCATAGCACATGCAACCACACGAATGCATGATGTGACATGCACAGTGCTGACCGTGGAGATAGTAATGGCTAATGTGTATACCTTTGTGTAATGCCTTTACAGGTACGCCTGGCGGTCGCAAGGACAAGGGTCTGTTGCAGGTAAGTCTGTTGCCAGTCAAACGCATGTTCTGCTGTATTGATATTCCCCATGTGTCTAGGCATGACATGCTCACCTGTGTGTGCCCCGCCACGGTATACAGCTCGCACCACCCGACATACACACCACCCATGTACAGTAGATACACCTGCTACCGTGAGTGGTATGACACCACACAACCAATTGGTGTGTTACGTGCATTCAGCTATGCATACAATGGTGTAGGTGTTACACAATGGCTGCATGTGTAGTATGCATTGGTATGCCAGTGCAGTATGGACACAGTACCACAGAGTGAGCTGTGATCTGGCCAGAGCACAGGTGTTACCAATGTGACCCATGCCCCTGCATCGGTGCACGTTGTGACATGGCATGCCATGTCCCATGCACGTGGATGTCTGGCTGCAGCATTGTCACACCATGATATGACCTATGCACAACATAGCAGACATACACACTGTCAGCATATCCGTAGAGAATGTGACACGCCACACTAGTATGGGTGTATGTCACATGGGCCACCACAGGGCCGTGTGCACAATGTCTACCACACACAATTGTCAATGAGTCAGACAGACAAGGCCATGGTTGATACCTACAGGCATGTTGCCACACAGCACATCCACAGTGGGTACTCACCATTGCACCCTGTACACACATAGTGGGTTCATCAATGTAGTGGACCCCTGGACATCTGATGTAGTACACCAGTGACATGAAATTCCTCTCCACAGCTACTACAGGTGCCTCCAATGTCCACCATATATGTGCTGCTGAGCAGCTGAACTGGCTTACAGACATGGCAATGTAATGCGCCCAGGTCACGCATCGCACAGACACATAGCTGTGTGCTGCTACTGTGCAGTGGTACAGTGCCCGCACACACACCGCATAGCTATGCACACAGCTCACAGCAACGTACCTACACAGACATCACTGTTACACATACATTGTATCTGTACACTGTACACATAACACTGCACCATGACAGCCATCGTGATGTGGTGCATGCGGTGGGACACCATCTTCACACGACCACATGATACCGCACATGTTTGCGGTGTACATTACATAGTGTTGGCAGCCATGTGTACTCCCAACTTGCCCGCGGCCACACGGTGTATCACGCTGATGCATGCAAACTACCATGAATGTGTGTACTGCATGCCTACTAAATGACACCTGCCTGTTGTACTGTCCCCACCAGGGCAGTGTACATACTGCCACTATGAATGTCTGGTCTGCATTCACTGGTCTGTGTTGTGTGAATGCTGCATGCCACCTGCATAATCACATGCATGCTGTGTGTGTGTGTGTGTGTGTGTGTGTGTGTGTGTGTGTGTGTGTGTGTGTGTGTGTGTGTGTGTGTGTGTGTGTGTGTGTGTGTGTGTGTGTGTGTGTGTGTGTGTGTGTGTGTGTGTGTGTGTCTGTATTGTAACCGATGGTATGTCTTTGTATTGACAGGTGCTGTAGGTGCGTTCCCCTCCTGCGGTCAATCTGATGCTAGTGTCCCCACAGATACTAGTGGTG
This sequence comes from Protopterus annectens, assembly GCF_019279795.1. Taxonomy (NCBI): domain Eukaryota; kingdom Metazoa; phylum Chordata; order Ceratodontiformes; family Protopteridae; genus Protopterus; species Protopterus annectens. The sequence goes on from NC_056736.1 coordinate 377,488,985, forward strand.
ATGAGCATGTGCATGAGGCACAGGCAGGGTCGTCACAGGCAGAGTCTGTGCCACTGGAGAACATCACACATACGTCCCTTTCATCCCTGCACACGGTTCAGATGCCGACACATACCCCAACACCGTTGCCCATAGATGACGGTCAGTCAGCGCCTGTTGTCCCCGAGCAGGAATGTGTGGTGGCTGCAGAAGGTGTGGGTACACACGATGTTGCCAGTGTAAGGACTGGTGCAGTGCCACGCAGGCATGTGGCAGGTGCTGCCCGTAGGGGGAGCACCGCTAGACATACACCTGCCGTTCAGGGTGCAGCAGCTGGTATAACCAGACGCATGTTCCAGACTGTAATGGTGGCGCAGTCACGCGTTAACGGCAGAACCAGGAGGGGCAGAGGCTGCAGAGGTCCGCAATCCGCACTAAATGACAGCATCCAGGCATTGGCGAATGCACAACAGCATCTTGCCGATGTTCTGGATAGGAGATTGGGCGATATGGCTGGTCTCATCGACCGAGGCTTGGCCATCCTTGAGCGTGCGCAATCCGTGCAGGAACACCAGGTAGGGGTGAGGCATAGGGCACGTGGGCGTGTGCCAGCAACACCACCTGCTGCAGGTCAGCGTGCGTGCCACCTCCCATGCCCACACAGACAGTGATGGTAGCAGTAGCACTGCAGCTGCTACCACACCATCCACACCAGGACAGAGCAGGCCACGTGGACGTGGCCCTGGACGGCCCGTCGTGGCACGTTTCCAGCGGACATGTGACATCGGAGAGTGGACAGTCTGTACCTCCACCCGGTCGTGCCCGTGCGACCCCAGGCAGGCGCGGGTCACTTCGCCGCCGGCAGACACAGTGAGCCGTAACACCTGCACTGTACAGTCAGGGCTGCCAAGCATACCCCGTGTAGGCATCACAGATGACTGAACTGTGTACACACACACCCACACACAGCAGACACAACTGTAGGGCTCCACCACACACACATGCAATCTACATAGTCATGCCCACTCAATGCACTGGCCCTTACACACACACATGATGTCATCCATTGGTACAGCCCATGCCTGTGGCACACATATCACCCTGTGCATATGATTAAGTCTCTGCCGCATAACTGTGAGCCACACCATCAATGCACGGTTAAGCTGACATATTATGATGCACAGGGTGGACACGATAGTGAGAGGTGTATGTGATACCTGTGTCCGCATAGTACGTGCTGTGTATGTTGTGGTGTGTGTGTATGGCTGGTGACAGGTGTGTATGTGATGTGTGTTGTGCACGGACATCATGCAGCAGACATACCATGCAGGACAGGTGCAGCATTCATTGATATGTGTACACAGTATGTGTGGTGGTTACATGTGTAGCACCATGTCGGTGCAGTTAACCCGTATGATACTGATGGTGTACTTGCACGTGCCTACTGGGAGCACTGTACTTAGTTCCCCACGTGTAGTTGCGGGGTACCCACAGGCATGTCTGGCAAAATCAGCATAGCACAGTTACCCACATCCGGCATGGACCCCTACATAGGTACATAGGCACACATGAACGTGACAGGATATGTGCCCTACGACATGTGTGGACCTAGCATGACTGTGTGTGGCATCTAACACCCCTCAGGATGGGGATGCCATATCCATCAGTCCCCAGTCCCTGGTCTAGCAGTGACACACAGAGGTTGACTGGCGCATAACTATAGTCACACATCCACACGTCATTAGCAGTCCTGGACAAAGGCAGTCAGGGCCTTTCCTTCACATGGCCTGGCACACCTCCCCGTGTTGTAGTGTGTGTCTGGCCGTTACCCTGTTCCCCCAGCACGTCCCACTCATCTTTGGGTTGAGGTGTCTGACAGTCGCTTCTGTGCCCGTGTTCGCATGGGGCCTGGGAGGTGGAATGTGCCCATGTCACCCAGGTCAGACATGGCCGTGTATGTCAGGCACAGATCACCATGGAGCAGCTGTGCTGTGAAGATCCACAGCCGGTGTCCCCTTGGCCGTGCACCTTGTGACACATGTCCTAGCACCGCCATCCCCGCCTTGTGGAACGCGTTTGCGGTCCTTCCGAGTGCTGCAGGCGCCAGGTTAGCTACAGGCCACATGTGCCATTGCACGCAGTCATTGCACTGGTGTGTGATGTGTACAGGGTACAATGAACACCCTGATGTGGTTGCCATTCCATCCAGACCAGGAGGCCACAATGGAATGTCTTCACACCCACATTGCCATTGTGTGTGTTGACAGAGGTTGCCAACAGGTGTGGTAGCCATCTTCACGAACATGTCCACCATCTTTAATGGCGTACCACCTACATGTGACATTGGGACGAACATGTTCTTCACACTGGGTAGGGCTGCACCTTCTCTGGCATTTGGTAGCAGGCCATGGCTCTGGCACCAGTCATCCATGTCTATGACGCCCTAGGTGGATGTTCGTGTAACATGGGGTGCTGGGTATGTCCTCTGTCGTGTAGTCATCTGCATACCTTGTCTGCTACAATCCCCCTATGATTGCATGCACATTGGAAGGTCGGATGCCATATGGCAGGGGGCACAGGAGTGAGCCCTGTGGGCCTCCACTGGGTCCAGATATGAGTGTGACAAGGCACCTTCAGCACCAACCCTGTGTGGTGTGACCTCCAACCTGTGTGAGAAGCATCGGGTGACATATGTCCCCACATGTATGCTGGCGAGCCTTTACATGGGTCCCATGTGTAGTGTGCTCTGAACGCTCCCACCAGGTCATGGTACTGTGTGCAAACCCACATATCCCCATCAATGGCCTTGGTGAACACTCCAGACTGGACGAGCAGGTTCGGGAGGCAGGATCCGCCCTTGACTATGTAGTTGTGGGTATGTTCCGGTATTGGCTGTACACCGCTATCTGTAACCATGACCACCTGTATGGACCTCCACACAGCTTTGCAGACAACACTTGTCAAGCGTATAGGGTGTGGCTGTTGACAGTCCATAGGAGCACTACCCTGGCATAGTGGGACCACAGATGCCATATGGCATCCATTGGGGACATAGCCCATAGTAAGGCTAACATGACACAGTGGCTGCATGTGTGGGCCGAGGGCCTCAAAGAGGATGGGTAGCACACAGCCAGGGAAACCATCGGTGCCCATTGCTGACGTGTCAAACGCCATAGAGATATGGGATCACCCCAGGCCATGTGACATGTTTGGGAGGATACACTCTGGTGGGATGGATTTGTTTCCTGTTGGGGGATGTATGCATGGAACATGTCCTGTGGTATGCAGACAATGTCTGTGGGTGCAGTGACTGTTGTACCATTCTGGACCATTTCCAGGCAAGTCTGTGTGCCCCAACCATGTCCTTACCACAGTTAGGGAAGGCCCTGTGGTTGTCTCATGTGCCCTCTGCAGTACCACTCCGAGCGGACCTGGATGTTGGTATGTGGGGCCGTATGGTGACGCCGGTATGAATGGGTGATGGTTTCCCTGGTACTGTCATTGCCCTGCCATGTAGTAGCTCCAACTGTTGATGTACAGGTAGTCAGTGGCTGCGGTCCACCACACCATGTGCCTACCTGTGGTGGACAAGGTCCTGATGTCATCATGTTTGCCTGTTGCAGACATGCATGTGGGTGGTCGGGGAAGGCATTCGTTAGGCGTTTGCCGGTCTGGCCTCTGTTCAACATTGGCATGGAGGACATGTAGGGTACCACACCGGTCATATGATGTGTGTGGTTTTCTGTGGAGAGGTCATCACTGAGGTCCCCCATGCTGGTGTTGGTTACAGTGAGTGGATGACCAGTGGATCCACTATACGGTCTTGCATCACCATTGAGGGCTGTACATCCTGTGTGGGGCATATCCTCACCATGCGTGATGGGCAGAACTGTCAGACATCCCCTGGTATGTATGGTGCATGGCTGTTGCACAGGGGCCAGGTGTGTGAACACCGGGGACTGCTGTGGGAGTGTGTTGTGCCATGGGTAATGTTCCCAGGCTATGTATGGGTGGTTCATGTCACCCAAACGGTGCTGTTGTGAGAGCATGCCCACTCACCAGTGTCCTCAGGACATCTGTGAAGGTATCCTGTGTTTGGGAGGGTTGTCTGTAGCATGCAACAAACTGTAGGCCAGTCCTACACATGGTTAATTGCACCTACATATTCCCCGCAGCAACAACAACGTCTGTGGCATGACCGGGTTACTGTTGTGTGGCCGGACACACAGGATGGTCCGCATTCCGCCACCCATGCCGTCGCACCATGTGTATGCATGTCTGATCTGTGCCGACTCTAAGTGTCTGAGCATGCCCAGTAGGCAGCTGTGTAGATAGACACACAGCACACTGCACACCGCGGCCATCTGCAGTAATACCCCGGGTGCATGCCTCTATCCCCTACGCAACGGCCACGTCTGTGGCATGGCCAGGTTTCTGTTGTGTGGCTGGACACACACGACGGTCCACATTACGCCACCCATGCCGTCGCAACATGTGTATGCATGTCTGCCCTGTGCCGAGTCTAAGTGTCTGAGCATGCCCAGTATGCAGTGATGTACTGATCAGTAGTTACTTGTTATTCTTGACTGCAGCACTAACGTGTTAGTGTACGGCGACCTTGGGATGGTAACAGACTGCGTGACTGCACTCTGTCCGAACACCGATCGGGCGCATTGCCTTTGCAAATGATACCACTCATGTAGGGTATGCCTCCTGACAGCGCTCTGCTCAGTAAACTCGGTAGCGTTCTGTAAATGCTTCATACTGTAGTGTGTTCATGTAGATAGGCGAGGTTCGTCCCCGTCCTTTCCGTGGTGTGTGTGTGTGTGTGTGTGTGTGTGTGTGTGTGTGTGTGTGTGTGTGTGTCTGTGTGTGTTTCCAGCTGCCTCTGCGACTGATTATGCTTTTAGACGCTCCGCAACACATGCCTTGGCTATTGCCAACTATTGTCCTCGGGTGACGCCAGCAGCCTACAAGTATGCCTGTGACAGCGCTCTGTTCAGCAAACTCGGTAGCGTTCTGTAAATGCTTCATACAGTTGTGTGTTCATGTAGATAGTCGTAGGTTCGCCCCCGTCCCTTCCGTTTGTGTGTGTCTCTGTGTGTGTGTGTGTTTCCAGCTGCGTCTGCGACTGATTATGCTTTTAGACGCTCCGCAACACATGCCTTGGCTATTGCCAACTATTGTCTTCGGCTGACGCCAGCAGCCTACAAGTATGCCTGTGACAGCGCTCTGTTTAGCAAACTCGTAGCGTTCTGTAAATGCTTCATACAGTAGTGTGTTCATGTAGATAGTCGTAGGTTCGTCCCCCGTCCCTTCCGTGTGCGTGTGTGTGTGTTTCCAGCTGCCTCTGCGACTGATTATGCTTTTAGACGCTCCGCAACACATGCCTTGGCTATTGCCAACTATTGTCTTGCGGGTGACGCCAGCAGCCTACAAGTATGCCTGTGACAGCGCTCTGTTTAGCAAACTCGGTAGCGCGTTCTGTAAATGCTTCATACAGTAGTGTGTTCATGTAGATAGTCGTAGGTTCGCCCCCCGTCCCTTCCGTGTGTGTGTCTCTCTGTGTGTGTGTTTCCAGCCGCGCCTGCAACTGATTATGCTTTTAGACGCCCGCAACACATGCCTTGGCTATTGCCAACTATTGTCTTGCGGGTGATGTCAGCAGCCTACAAGTATGCCTGTGACAGCGCTCTGTTTAGCAAACTCGGTAGCGCGTTCTGTAAATGCTTCATACAGTAGTGTGTTCATGTAGATAGTCGTAGGTTCGTCCCCCGTCCCTTCCGTGTGTGTGTGTGTGTGTGTTTCCAGCTGCCTCTGCGACTGATTATGCTTTTAGACGCTTCGCAACACATGCCTTGGCTATTTCCAAATATTGTCTTGCGGGTGACGTCAGCAGCCTACATGTATGCCTCTGACAGCGCTCACGTCAGTTAACTCGGTAGCGCATTGTGTAAATGATTCATACTGTACTGAGTTCATGTAAATAGGCGTAGGTTCATCTCCCGTCCCTTCCGTGTGTGTGTGTGTTTCCGTTGCTTTCGACCATACAACTGAATAAGCAAATTGTTACAGTGTTCACAATCAACAGTGTGATATTTAAAATCATGTTAAGACTCACATTGTTGTTTGTGAACATTCTTAGACATAGCATATTTCCTGCACATCGCTAGGAAACAACGAAAACGCTGCATGTTTTAATGAACTGTTCAAATGTTACGAAGACTTGTGTTGTGTCGAACAAGGGGACTATTCTTGCTGCAGGTTTCCGGTTTGTTTGTGTTGCATAGTACAATATCATGTAATACGTGTGTTCATAGTATGCTTTCTGTGATGTTGACATCTGTGTGTTTCGTTAGCAGTACGTCTCTGCTTTCTATGCTGTGGCTACATCTCCATTGCTCGCATAGAAAGTGACAAATGGAAGTGTAAGGGTGGACATTTAAAGCCTGGATACTTCCATGTTATGTGTAAGTCTCACGGGGGCAACGGGTGATAGCGCATACATGTCTATGAAGTAGCTTTGGATACCATATGCACCTGTCGTGACGAAATGTTTATGTTGACTGTTCCATCTACCTATGTGTGACATGGTTTGTGGCCATAGGGTGCCAGCAAGTCTTCCCTGTTCATTGGGTGTTTGCCATGGTGTATTGACATCAATCCTATTAATTCACCGAAGGATGTCTTTCTTTGGTGTCAACGCCATAGTTTGACCATCCTATGTCATTCCCAGCAGACGTGGAGATTGTGCCATTGGTATCTTTACACAGGTGACCCATCTGTTCCACTGTATGGAAGCGTGTGATCCCCATAGATGTGCTGGCACATGGAGTGTTGTGTACGGCGGTATCTGCCCAGCGGTCTTTCTTTGAATGGGGAGTGTGTACTGTACACCGTATCTGTATTCCCTGGGTTATGCCTTGCAACAGCTGTGGGATTCCCCCAGGTTTGCAGCTATGGGTGCCATCTTGGCCGCGCTTGTCCATCCATGGAACTGCCTACTGGACACTAGTATCGGGCTGTCAACATTTCACAGCTGCATTCTCCATTTCCAGTGGATGATCGGTATTAGTATTGCGGAGTAACGCATATGCCATGGCCACGTCCCGCACACGGGGCCGGACGATGAATCATCTGCCAATCCACACCGACACCCATATATGCATACCCACGATCCCATGTCTGCAACCGTCGACAGTACCCTTGCACACCCTTCATGTGTGCGGAAATGGGATGTGGAAGTACGTGTATGGATGCAGCAGCCTGGGGAGTCCTATTCATATGTCCTGCATTTCATGGACGGCTGTCATCACCCTTGAAGACACCTGTGGTGCATATATCTACCTGTGCCGTAGTCACGGCTGTCACCTCTTCCGGTTCACACTATGTTGCTCACACTCACTTAAGGAGTAATATTTGGGTCCTGCAATGGACACCGATGTGCATATGTAAAGTTTAGGACATGTTGGACTGTGTCCATTCGCCCAGTGGGTTTGACTGCCGCCGTATGTTCCCCATTCCCGGATGTCTGTCCGCCTACCCATATTATGTAGTGCTACGTAACCCGTGTCCTTCCACAATTTACCCATAGGGTGTTACTGTAGTCCTGCAGGTTGGCAACTGCTTTACATAATCCTCACAGGTACCATTGTGAACAATCCGCCACTGTATTGTCAGTATAACACAGCCGGTACATGTAGAACCTATGTATTCATGACAGTATGTCGGTTATGTGTGTGAACTCCATATTTTAGCGATAGTATGACCTTCCTAGTTGACGTTGTTGGTGTGCCATTAATATGTGTTCCACAGGTCGCAGGTATGTTCCGCAGAGTGGAGGCGGGTGATCCCCACATACTGGATGGCACCTTCGCTGCTGTGTACGCTGGGATTCGCATGGCAGGATGGATGTCTACGGGTGTATGTACTGCTGTTTCCATCTTTATGTCCTGTGTCATGCCCTACTACGGCTGTGTGATTCCACCAGGCTTGCTATTATGGGTGCCATCTTGTCCTTGCGCTTGTCCATCCTTGGGAAATGCCTACTGGACACTGATGTAGGGCTGAACACATTTCACACATGCCTTTAGCATTACCCTATGGGTGCTTTGCATCCTTACTGGGGACTAAGGCACGTCCTGTACCCGCAGCCCTCCCACGGCGGCGGACAACGGATTATCAGCCAAACAACACCCAGACCCCTTTTGCATACCCAGGATACCAGGGCTGCAACCCCCACGCACGCATGACACATCCTTCATGTGTGCGGAACTGGGATATGGACGACATGTATGGACACGGCAGTCTGGGGACCTCTGTTCATATGTCCTGCATGTCATGGGCAGGTATCATCAACCTTAAACACGCTGGTGGTGCATATGTCTAGCTGTGCCGTAGTCACGGTTTGTACTGGATTGGCTGTTCTTGGCATACTGGCAAAACAGTCAGAATTTTGGAGTCCTACAATGGACACCGATGTGCATTTGTAAAGTGTAGAACGTGTTTGACTGTCCCCATCTGGCCAGTGGTATTGACTGCCGCTGTATGTTCCCCAGTCGTGGATGTCTGCTTGACTACCCATCGTTTGTATGACATGGCCTATCTATATCCACGTGCCAGTATGCGTAAATACAGCAAACCTTGCGTCCTGCCCATCTTCATAAACGACATTATGGAACATATATCGGCAGAAACAGACACTGTCAAATACGATAGACTCCACAGTGAAAGGATACTGAGCTCTCTCAACTACTAACATGGGCCACCGCCGGAGTACGGATGTCATGACATAGCCGTCCCTAATTCACTTCCTTCAGAGTCGGTTTAAAGCGAAATAATCAATAAACCTGCTCATAGTTAGGTGGACAGTGCTCCAAGTCTTGATTATAATGTGACATATACATATCAGTGTTGCATGCCTTACTTCATGGAAACAATAATACGGCAACAATGTGTTAATATATCTACAATATTGGTAAATACAATCAGTATCCGGACACATAGTTGATAATTGGTGAGAGTGCACCTTAGAATGTAGTGTGTTGATCAGGTTATTGTATATCGATGTGTATAATAGTAGCATTACGATAACAAAGCATGGAATCAATAGGTACTATTTAAGCATATATTTGACAATTATGAATGTAAACGTGTGGAGGAGACATCCGTAACCTTCCCTGGTTCCACTGGATCACACACGCACACGCATACCGCATGTCCGGATTGTGGGTTACGCGACGCGCATGCATATCCGTAGTCCGCTTATATATGTTTACAGTGTCTGTGTGGTTACGTGTTTTGCGTTACTTGTGACTATTCCGTAACATATGTCTGATCCGGTTGACGGACGTGCAGAAAGCACTTACAGCTTTATATATGTAACAGTCTTTGCAGCATGGACGCTTTACGTACACGTGCACATCTATATGTTCTATAGTCATAATTCCAACGTGACTGCAGTCATGTTTGACGCTTACTGTGACCAGTGCACGTTAGCTGTTCGTTGTCATTAATATGCATACCCTTGGTACCTATGTACATTTACATATCACCCCGCACACGCACGTCACAGGCATCCATTCTCCTGCTGGGAAAGGTGCGGTACTGCATGTTGAACATTCCTAATTCCCCCTCGCTCATGGCCCAGGATGCATATGTCGTCACCACAGGGCTGTTCAGATGACAGCTGCTTATATCCCATATGCATACAGGCCTTCGATTGTCAGGGTGTTGCTGTGGTGCTTTGGGTTTGGTCTTGGCGGCCCACTCTACGGGACCGCCCTGACCCCGTACGAATGTTAGATGAGTCACATGGGCACGCTATGTCCGTGTCCTTGGTACCATGTCACGGCTCCCCCCCAATTAGTCTTAACCGTGGTGCGCCGATTGGCGGTGTATCCGTTGTAGATCTCGTTATACTAATTGCACACGGTCTGATCGAACTAACCTACTTCCATTACTAACCCTCCGTATGTATGGCCTGTGTCGCAATATTACAAGGGTTTAACATTGCGTGACGACTTTCACTGAGCCACAGACATGTCCGTTGCTTTGTTTGGCCCGGTTCGCTGTGCTACACATTTAACATGGCGTAACAGGTTGAACAGCTCAGACACGAGGACATCGGGTTGTCCGTCGTTGTCTATTATTGAATGTCTCTGTGGAGTTTGTTTCACAAAGCGACACATTGTCGGCATTGTTAACGGACATCTCGCGCACCGGCGCGGGTGACGTATGTCTGCCTTTGGCCGGCGAACAGGCATTATGCTGTGCCATTATGTCTGGGGATATATGGTTTCCTTCCTTACGTAGATGATGTGCCATACTAGCAATGACCCTAGCGATGACCCGCGTCTGGGTGTGGGTACTGCTGTATTACCCACGGGAAGAGTGGCCTTAGGGTAAGTGGTGACCTAGGCAGAGGTTGCCACCGATACGTCACCCGCTACCCCCCTCCTGGTCTACCTACACCAAATAGAGTCTGGAAAGGTGCCCCGAGTAGAGCAACACCCTAGACGGCTACCTACTTGGCCTATGCCTAAGGCCGGCTATGTGTGTGGTCCCTTGGGCATCGGACTCGAACGTGGCACGTCTGCCGTTGGTATGTCCAGCATTACCCACATCCAGCCCCAAGGCAGTCAACACAACATCCATGGGTCCACATGGTGTCCCAGCTGTGCACTCCAGGAACTCTATGGGGAATTTAACCCACACTTCGGACAGCTGTGTAATCCTAGCCTCACCTCAGGATACGTACCTGAGTAGTAGCACAGGGCGACTGTAGTCACACTCCACATAGATGGTGCCTCCACTGACCCTGGGTATTACCATACCATTAGTTTGACAAGCCTTATCTGCAAAGCCATGGAGATGGATCATAATGGGACACATAGATAAGGACATAGGGGACCCGCATACTTTGGATACAACCCAGTTTAGCTTGGTCATAGTCAGATCATGCCCTTTACACGTGTTTCACTTTGTAGAATCAGTCACCAAGGCCATTGCTGAGGGTAAAGCAGTCCATACAGCCTACCTCAACCCGGCAGAGGCCGTCGACACAATACCCCCCTCGGGTATACTTGATAAACCCGTCATCTTGAATGTAAATCCATACATCGCCATATGGGTTGCAAACGGGCTAGGTCACAGAACACACATGGCCATAGTTGCTGGCGCCATGTCATACTCACAGCCAGTCACAGGTGGTGTCCCATGGGGCTCAGTCCTGGGTCCACTATTTCCAGCATCTACGTTTCCAATGTACACGCACACACAGGGGGTTATGGGTGACAATGTTTGCATACGACTGCAAACCGGATGCCAAAGTCAGACACACATCTGACACAGATATCCTTCAGGAGTGCCTCACAGATGTGGATAAGTGGTACCAGAGACATGTCCTACAGCTAAATGCCAGGAAATGCATAGGCATACCCTTCGGGATGAACAAGGTTACCCCGAGCTACCATATAGGTGGCAGTCCACTGAACACGGAGGGGTTACCAGTGATCTGGGGACACGTGTTGTTGTTAACCGTTCGTTAGACACACATGTTGCTAACATAGTTGGGTAGACCTTCCACATTGCCCACATCATCATGAAGGGATTCACATCTAGATCAGGGGAGGTCATTGTCCCCTTGTACTCATCACTCAATAGACCTATGATTGGGTACAATGCCCCGTTCAGAATGTATCTGACCCAACACCTGCAGCAGCTGGAAAGGCACCAACAGTTCTTCGACAAACGGATGCAGGGTCTCAGCTATATGTGTTATACTGACCGACTGAAAGGATTCCAGCTGTATACAGTTGCATACCACTTGCCCAGAGGTGACCCGTGCCTGGCATGCACGGCTAGGTCGAACCCAGATCTGATGACTATGCTTCACGTAAATAAGGTAGATCCCTCAGAACCACAAGGGCAGCTGACGTACACCTTGACACTGTCATTAATCGAACGTGTTGTTGGGACGGATTCATCACCCAGACACTCACTATGCTGTGGAACGACATCCCAGTACATGTGAGGGCGAGCACCTCGCTGGCCTTCTGTTAGTATTTACACATGGATGTCTGGATTGATTTATTTAAGTAACCTTCTAAATGAATGTTACATTAGCACATTGTGAATCTTTACATTTCGTTGGTCTATTTTACAGTAGTCATATTCATACGGTTTATGTGTATATATTATGGTTCATTCATATTACTAGGTGTCTGCAGTTCTGTTAATATATTGGCACAATCCGTAGGACATATATATGTAGCTTACACAGTCAGACATTTGGAAAACATTTTATGTTGGTTCATGTTTCATATATGTACATATATTTCCATTTTCCGATGAAGACTGTACCTTTCGGAGCAATGTCTGATGTCCTCACTGTGTGGGATGTGTAACCCAAGTAAGGTTTGTTCGCTTGTCTGCCTTTAAGGCATGTAATTAGTACCTAGCACATCTAATGTACCAACCAATTAATGCTTGTAAATGTAGTAGGTTGGACTGCATTGTATGTAGTCTGAATAAGTCTGCTTATGAAGCAGACGAAGTGGGCTCCAATAGACTATGGTGACTGCCTTTAATTCTTGGTGTGCTCTGGTTGGTCACTGACGGTCCCTACAGTACCTCGTCTTTGCTTTGGACTTCATCGGCTGGTTGTCTGTGTTTCTTGTATGGGGAATGTCAACTGTAGTCCCTATGTGTATGACTTGTGTAATGCCTTACTACGGCAGTGTAATTCCACCGGGTTTGCATTTATGTGTGCCATCTTAGTCATACGCTTGTCCATCCATGTGAATTGCCTACTATACACTGGTATAGGGCTGTACACATTTCACACCTGCATTTTGCATTCCCGGAGTATGGTGTGCATTATTAGCGGAGAGTGACGCATGTGACGCTACGCCCCTCCCACGGGGCGGGACAAAGGATTGCCTGCGAAACAACACCGAGGCCAGATTCTACATACCCAGACTCCCTTGACTGCAACAGTGGACAGTACCCATTACACTTCCTTCATGTGTGCTGCAGTGTGATGTGGACACAGCTGAATGGACCCGATACCCTGGGTATTTCTGTGCATGTGTGCTGCAGTTCATGGACAGCTATCATCAACATTGAACACGCTTGCGTGCCTATGTGTACCTGTGACGTGGTGATGACAATTAGATCACATGAGTAATGCAGGAAGCTAGCAGGCATTCTCTGAACAGAATTTTTGGGTCCTACAATGGACACCGATGTGCATATGTCAAGTTAGATGTTGCTGGACTGTGTCCACCTGCCCAGTGCTTTTCACTGCTGGTGTATGTTCCCCAATCGCGGATGTCTGTTTGACTACCCTTTCCACATGGTGCTACATAACCAGCTGAGTTAGTACTGTGAACAAATGACATACATCCAAAGATGCTGGTTACCAACTGCTTCATATAAACCTCAGACATCCCAATGGGACATATCCGTCACTATATTTCCAATATAACACCACCGAAACATGTTGCTTACCTATGCATTCATTTAACCATGTTGTCTTCGTAGGTGGGAATGCCATAGTTTACACATCCTACGTGACATTGTGTGTGTGCCATTAGTATGTGTTCCACAGGTCGCACATCTGTTCCGCTGTACGGTAGCGGGTGCTCCTCAGTCTGTTGCTGGCAGACTGAGTGCTGTACGCCGGTGTTGGCACGACAGTCCGGCTTTGTATGTGGAATGTCAACTGTGGTCCCTATGTGTATTTCCTGTGTCATGCCTTACCGCGGCTATGTCATTTACCCGGGTTTGCAGTTGTGGGTGCCATCCTGGCCATACGGGTGTCCATCCATGACAATTGCCTACTGGACACTAGTATAGGGCTGTACACATTCCACACCTACATTTAGCATTCTCCGGAGTATGGTTTGCATTATTAGCGGAGAGTAAGGCAGGTGCTACGCACACATCCCTCCCACAGGGCGGGAAGAAGGATTGCCTGCGAAACAACACCGAGCACAGAGTCTACATACCCAGAATCCCTTGACGCCAACAATTGACAGTACCCATTACACATCCGTCGTGTGCGGAAGTGTGATGTGGATGCAGTTCTATGGACCCGGTACCCTGGGTATTTCTGTGCATCTGTGCTGCATTACATGGACAGCTATCAGCAACATTAAACACGCTTGCGGTGCATATGTGTACCTGTGACTACAATGAGTTCCGTTAGGTGATTAAATAAGGCGGAAGAGCTGTCTTTAGACAAATTTTTGGGTCCTACAATGGACACCACTGTGCATATGTAAAGTGTAGAGCTTGTCGGACTGTGTCCTTGTGAGCATTGGATTTCACTGATACTGTGTGTTCAGGAATCGCGGATGTCTGTTTGACTACCCATTCCACATGGTGCTACATAACCAGCTGATTTAGTACTGTGAACAATTGACATACATCCAAAGATGCTGGTTACCAACTGCTTCATATAAACCGCAGACATCCCAATGGGACATATCCGTCACTGTATTTCCAATATAACACCACGAAACATGTTGCTTACCTATGCATTCATTTAACCATGTTGTCTTCATAGGTGGGAATGCCATAGCTTACATATCCTACTTGACGTTGTGTGTGTGCCATTAGTATGTGTTCCACAGGTCGTACATCTGTTCCGCTGTACGGTGGCGGGTGCTCCTCAGTCTGTTGCTGGCAGACTGAGTGCTGTGTACGCCGGTGTTGGCACGAGAGTCCGGCTCTGTATGTGGAATGTCAACTGTGGTCCCTATGTGTATTTCCTGTGTCATGCCTTACCGCGGCTATGTCATTTACCGGGTTTGCAGTTGTGGGTGCCATCCTGGCCATACGGGTGTCCATCCATGACAATTGCCTACTGGACACTAGTATAGGGCTGTACACATTCCACACCTACATTTAGCATTCTCCGGAGTATGGTTTGCATTATTAGCGGAGAGTAAGGCAGGTGCTACGCACATCCCTCCCACAGGGCGGGAGGAAGGATTGCCTGCGAAACAACACCGAGCACAGAGTCTACATACCCAGAATCCCTTGACCGCAACAATTGACAGTACCCATTACACATCCGTCATGTGTGCGGACGTGTGATGTGGATGCAGTGCTATGGACCCGGTACCCTGGGTATTTCTGTGCATCTGTGCTGCATTACATGGACAGCTATCAGCAACATTAAACACGCTTGCGGTGCATATGTGTACCTGTGACGACAATGAGTTCACTTAAGTGTTGAAAGAAGGCGGCATTCCTGTCTTTAGACAAATTTTGGGGTCCTACATTGGACACCACTGTGCATATGTAAAGTGTAGAGCTTGTCGGACTGTGTCCTTGTGAGCAGTGGGTTTCACTGATACTGTGTGTTCAGAAATCGCGGATGTCTGTTGGACTACCCATTCCACATGGTGCTACATAACCAGGTGATTTACTACTGTGGACAAATTACATACATCCAAAGATGCTGGTTAGCAAATGCTCAATTTAAACCGCAGACGTCCCAATGGGACATATCCGTCACTGTATTTCCACTATAACACCACCAGAACATGTTGCTTACCTATGCATTCATTTAACCATGTTGTCTTCATAGGTGGGAAAGCCATAGTTTACATATCCTACTTGACGTTGTGTGTGTGCCATTAGTATGTGTTCCACAGGTCGCACATCTGTTACGCTGTACGGTAGCGGGTGCTCCTCAGTCTGTTGCTGGCAGATTGAGTGCTGTGTACGCCGGTGTTGGCACGACGGTCCTGCTTTGTATTTGGAATGTCAACTGTAGTCCCTATGTGTATTTCCTGTGTTATGCCTTCCGCGGCTATGTCATTTACCGGGTTTGCAGTTGTGGGTGCCATTCTGGCCATACGGGTGTCCATCCATGACAATTGCCTACTGGACAGTAGTATGGGGCTGTACACATTACACACCTACATTTAGCATTCTCCGAGTATGGTTTGCATTATTAGCGGAGACTGAGGCAGGTGATACGCACATCCCTCCCACGGGGCGGGAGAAAGGATTGCCTGCGAAACAACACCGAGCACAGAGTCTACATACCCAGAATCCCTTGACTGCAACAATTGACAGTACCCATTACACATCCGTCATGTGTGCGGAAGTGTGATGTGGATGCAGTTCTATGGACCCGGTACCCTGGGTATTTCTGTGCATCTGTGCTGCATTACATGGACAGCTATCAGCAACATTAAACACGCTTGCGGTGCATATGTGTACCTGTGACGACAATGAGTTCAGGTACGCATTGAAATAACACATTATTCGATTCTTTCCACAATTTTTGGGTCCTACAATGGACACCACTGTGCATATGTAAAGTGTAGAGCTTGTCGGACTGTGTCCTTGTGGGCAGTGGGTACTCTTTTATGCTACCATTTTGATATATATCTGGGAAATGTTTGTCCTGAGATATCAGGACATTTGACATGTGTTCGGTTTATTTACAGGACACGGCTGGCCAGAGAGGGCATATCCCTCTCAGGGTGGAACAGGTGTTTACCTTGGAACATATGCATCGGATTTTCAGCTATTACAATGTTTCAGTAACGGTATGTTGCCTAATATACCATCAATGTCATATTTATTACCCCATTTTGCTGCGTAACTCACATTATGTGCTCTCTGCGATTGCATATTCTTCACGTCACCCGTCAAATGCGGATCACATGATCTGTTGCTTCAATAATCTCCCATATCCTCTACACGACTGCTACGTACCCTTCTGTCATAACACGTGTGTCTCCTTCCCTGTATCCACTGTAGTGTCTACATTCACTATTTACTCTGCTGTGTGTTCCCCTGACCTATGTTCAGATTTAACAGTATGTGGGTAGGTCTTCGACCCGATATCACTACTGTTAACAGAAACACAATGTAGTCTGGTCCCTGATCTACAATAGACACAAAAAGGCAGACACTCCTTACCTGGGCCTCCTGTTTAAGGCTGCACGTTTTCTTCTTGGGATCCAGTTTTCCGCTTTTCAGCCACAGATCAGACAGTAAACAGCCTCTTTACACACAACAATTCAGTCGGAGGTCTTTTCATTCAAGAAGAACCATTTATGCATATTCTCCGGTACATGTCTAACCAGCCATGCACTCTGACCTGTAGCTTACCAAGGGAATTCCGGATTACAAGGATCACGATGTGAAATAAGTTGTTACAACCAGACTTTAGTTATCAGTAGACTTTTCTAAGTGACAGCCGATAACACAGGAGGCTCGGGTTCGGACAGTTTTAGTAGTGTACACAGGCAGGCTAAATAATGTACAGTCCAAGTATGGGAGTTTTGTCTGACTCTATACAGTAAGCAGTTTCTTTATATAGTGTTTACAATCAGCATTTGCCCAACTTACTGGCGTGGTCGGTCACAGGGCATTTCCATCACTATGGTCCGCAATAGTCTATACATACGTGGGTGCTGGGCTCGTGCTTTTAAATTGTTTTCTCATGGGAATAACACAGGCTTGCAAGGCACCTTGTACATTACAGTATCCTTTTGTGATTGTAGCTGTTTCAAGGACCCTAGACTGTTACGATACAGTGGACAGTTAATTTCTTGATACGTTGCTTTGTCTGTCTGGTAGGGAGTTGTACTGCTATCTTCCATTGAGCTCACAAGGCCATCCTCCTCTGGGGAAGGAGTGCTGTTATGCATGTACATACATTTATTGTTCTGTAACCCAGCAAATAATTAATGATGACAGACATGAGCCTGCTGTCCTGCTTACTGCCAGGTTCAGAATTCCATCGCAGTACAGCTTAGCTTCACCAATTACATGCAGGCTTAGTTCTGCTGCCATATTGTACGGTACAATTCAATACATTATATAGTATTTCGAGTGTAAACTGGAACTTCATATGTGTTTCTATATATTTTACGAACAACATCCATCCAGCCATATGCATGTTGTTCCATCCTTTACCTTGACCGTGTGTATTTGTCCATCCAGCCACGCTCATCTCCACATGTGATGTCCCAGTTTCCCCTTCTTTGCCTGTAGCACCCTGTTAGGATGTCCTGTGTGTTAGGCACCTGTTCCGCTATATGTGATCGACTTCACTGCAGAGATGATCGTCGATGCGGTGGTCCACCGACCGACTTGTCCACATGTGTACACTTATGTGCACCGTGTCGTATGCAAACCTAGATGGTTTGGACGGGTACATACTACATGCCGGATGTACACATTCTGCTGACACATTCACATGCAGCCATTTACATATCTGTACCTGCGGTGGGTTGCTGACATGTGGGTAATGATTTGCCAGCGTGGCATTGCCTAACACAAACATCTTACCACAGTTCAGGTATGCACATTGTGTGTGGTTGTATAGCTGCACACGGATGCTAGCAGGTTTGGGTGCAGGGGTATACATGGGTGTGACTGACATGTACAATGAGGCTATTGTGTAGTACATCCGAATGCATGTGTTCTGCTTCTGGATATTACACTTCATCATACACCATCCGGTGTATGCAACAAAGATGTTGCTGGGTCTGGGATATGTTGCTATGCACATGTTTGCCTGTGTTTGGGGTATATTGCTTCCTTACTGTTGTTATGTCGGCACAGCTACCCGGCTATGTACTGTCACTACTGCTTGTGACCATTATGGTTGGCACCTTTTCCAATGCCCATGGTGGGGCATGTTATGTGGACACTTCGATATTTGCAGGACTACACATACCCAGGGCTAGTGCAGTAGACAGAACTTCACTTGTTTGCCATACTATGAGCCTATTCTGTTAGCGTTTGGGTTCCTTATTTATTTTCTTATGCCATGTCTGTGTTCCATACCATAATGTATATGTTTTATGCTACTATTTACATGTATATTGCAGGAATTTGCGTGGCAGGGGATCGCAGGTCATTTTCCATTTTACGATTGTTGCAGGGACACGATTGTCCAATCAGGGACTGTCCATGGCACTTTGGGACAGCAGGTAACCCTGGTGACCATGCCCATGTCGCTGCTGGGGTTTCCACCTTTTCCATTTTCCGATCTGGGATATTTCCGGGACTCACATCTGCCTTTACAGGCCGACACATACAAGCGGTCACTATATAGCATAGAAATTCACTTGTTTGCCTAAATAATTTGCTTATTATTGTGGCAATTTCCTTGCTTATTCTGTTTATTGTGTCATTTCGGTATTTCTGTTACAGAAATAACCAATTCATGCTACCATTACATTACATACGGGATATCATTGTGTCCTACATTCGTAGCACATCAGCCATTTCTAATACGTTTTTCCGGGACACAACTGTCCACGGAGAGACTGCCCCAAACACAGTGGGACAGGTGGTGACCTTAGTCGCTGCTCCTATGTCGGTGCGGCGCTGACATGCGGCTGTACACCTTCTCTGAGTGTAAACACTGACAGTACATTGCAGGACGGCGGCGGTCTTATGCGTATCCTTTGCTCCTTGAACGGGTACACTTATGCCTTGGTGGCTTCTATTTGCTTCTCCGTTGATTTGGAACGGGGACTATGTTGCATACTGTACGTGCGTTTCATTCTGCACGGGACCTGGCTGCTGCCATTACTATTGTGGGTGGACCGTGGCTGTCAGCACATTAGGTTGCTCACCTCCTGCCGGCTTAGACACGCCTCCAGACGCATCCTACCTGGGCTCGCTCACGTACACTACGCACGTGTCTGTGATTCCGGTGCACTCTCATTAATATGTATATGGCGCTACTGCGCCGGATATTCCATGCACCGCCGGCGCAGGCCTTACGCCGGCCTTGCGCCGAGCTTCATGAATCCCGGGGACTGTGTTTTTAAAGACTTAATTGTTGTTTTAATGGTTGCCTTTTGATAGGTTGCTGTGTCATGTGATATGTTTGAATGAGATATAAAAATGCTGTTTTAATGGCTGTTTTATGAAAGACACTGAAGAAGGATATTTTGTATCTGAAAGCTTTGTTGTTCTACTAAATTATATTGATGGTGTGGAGCTTTACTTGTTTTTTTTTTTTTTTTTTTTTTTTTTTTTGTAAACAGTATGATGCACAGCATACACTCCAGGTGCAGTTAGCAATTGACAGGACCCGTATTCAAATCATAGCTAGCTATAGACCCCCAACTTTGATTCAAGATGACCACTCCACCTATCTGGACCTCTTTGAATCTATCAAGATTCAACCCTTTACCATGATCCTGAGAGACTTTAACTATCCAGCCATAGATTGGAAGAAATACTCATGCCAAAACACAAACGTACAGACATTCCTTGATTTTGTCAATGCAAATTCATTGGACCAGTTAGTCGACACCCTCACAAGAAGTGAAAATATCTTAGACGTGGTATTAACCAGCATAAGTAACCACTGCAGCATCCCTACAGCGACATCATATCTGGTAAGATCCAACCACAAAGCAGACACTTTCGAAGTCATCATCTCCTCCAACCCCCCCTCCCCCCCCCCCCTAGCTAGGGCAAACCAAAAAAAAAACTTCTCCATAGCTGATTACAGCCTCCTGAGGGAAGGTGTAAACAGCTCCACAACCCTCCCCCCTCCCTCTCAATAGGAACTGGCACCAAAGTACTGTACTAGCATTTATATAGCTGCATGGAATCAGGAATACCTGAGAGGACAAAATCCTTCTCCTCAAGGAAGAGTAAAACTGTCTGGTGGACATCTGCAATAAATAAACTCTATAATAAAAGGAACAAATTGCAGTCCGGGACCAAGAAAGAGCAGGTGGTTAATTGGAAGCAATCTCTTCTTAGCCTGAACAAGCAAATAAGAGCACTAGTAAAATCCTCCAAAGCAAACTTCTAGTCCAAACTGGCCACATCTACCAAAGGCAATCATAAGGCCTTCTTCACATATGCCCACAGTCTCAAAGGAATCACCCAGATCTGCTCCGAAGTCGTGGTCAAGAACACCACATACACAAATGCCGTAGATATAGCCAACCTACTGCCAGACAGGTTCAGTGAAAACTTCACCCCTCTGCCCCACTCCCATCAGTAAATCAGGACATCCCCAGCACCTGCCCCCCTTCCATTATCTCTAGAGAGCAAGTCATCACTGCCCTCTCAAAGACAAATAATACAGCCTCCATGGGACTCCATAACATCCCAGGCTGCATCCTACATGAACTCAGGCAGAAACTTGCAGCACCATTAGGCACCCTATTCAACCAAAGCCTGAGTACTGGCTGCATTCCAGGCAAGTGGATGACAGCCATTGTCATCCCTTTCCACAAAGGTGGACCATCCACCGATCTAGGAAATAATAGACACATCAGCCGAACTAGCCTGATTTGCAAAGCCATGGAGCAGATTATCATGGACATCATTAATAAGGACATTGGCAACTTCCAAGCACTTGATCCCACAAAGTTTGGTTTTGTCAAGGGAAGGTCATGCCTTTTAAATCTGGTCGACTTCTTTGAGACAGTCACCAAAGACATGGACAGGGGGAAGACGGTGCACACCACCTACCTTGACCTGGCCAAAGCCTTCGATACTATTCTCCACTCTGGTATAATAGATAAACTCTCTCAACTAGACATCAATCTGTATGTTACCAGATGGGTATCAAACTGGCTTACTGATATAACTCACCTAGTCAAAATAGGGGAAGCCACCTCAAGCAGTAGACCTGTAATAAATGGTGTACCCCAGAGTTTGGTCTTGGGGCCAATGTTGTTTGGGATATGCTTTTCTGAGGTGCAGGCCAAAACCAGTGGGCTATAGCTGAGCAAGTTTGCAGGTGCAGCTGGGTACTGTCATCAGTTCCCCTAGTGATGTGGACATCCTCCAAGACGGTATCACCCAAACAAATGACTGGTGCCAGAAACATGACCTCAAACTGAATGCCAAAAAATGCATCATCATCCCCTTTGGGGAGAGTGATGTCCCCACAAATGATCACATTATTAATAAGGTCCTATGCACGCAATTAGTCATGAGGGACTTGGGCACCCAGGTTGATAGCAAACTGACTTTTGACCACCATACTGCCTCCATTGTACAGAAAACTTTCTACATGTCCTACCTCATTAGTAAGGGTATCTCATTCAGGAAAAGGTGGTCAGAACATCCCTGTAATCTGCCCTTATAAGACCCATTATTGAAAAAAGTGCCCCTTTTGGTATGTACCTCACAAAGCATATGCAGCAGCTAGAGAGACCACAGAGGTTCCTCACCAGGAGAATCCAGAGCCTCAAATATCTACCCTACACAGGAAGGCTAAAGGCCCTGTGCCTCTACTCAGTCTCCTAAAGACTCCTCAGAGGTGCGCTCTGTCTGGTATACAAAGCAATCTCAGACCCCACCTTAATGGGACAGCTGCATATCCGCAAGTCAAGCTCCACTCGAGTAAACCACATGCATGACCTCAACCTGGTCTGTGACAGCAATAGGACTTGTTGGTGGGACAGATTTGTGTCCCAGAGACTCCCCCTTTTGTGGAATAGACTCCCTCTGAATGTCAAGCAGAGTACCTCATTAACCCTTTTTAAGCGCAACCTGAATAACTGGATGGGAAACAGAAAATACACCCCTGAGATTCCACTTGTTTCCTTGCTGGACAGTAGCATTGGTTGCTGACTTGTTGAAACATGGGCTAAATTCATGTCTAGGCTTGTAAGGGCCTCTGGGCCAATAGCCTAGTAACTTCCTATGATCCTTTGATCCTATGAATACCAAGGATAGTAAGCATTACTGTAACTGTGGATGTGACAAATCTATATATTTATGTCCGCATCAACTGGGATATGTAACAATTACGTGACAAATGTGAATTTTTTTTGTGTGTTGCCTCTCCCCCACCCTCTGTCTTTTTTATGACATTTGGACTATCATTCCTGCTACAACATGACCACCAGTATGGGAAGCTGCACTGGCCATAGGAGCTCTGACTGTCATCTGTCCACAGGTGGCTGTGCTGTGTCACCTTAAGCAGTACAGGCATCTAGCACTTCTGGGTCACAACCTGGCAGTATTGCATCTACAACCCCTCAACTGTCTACTCAACCTGCATCAGGTGGCTCTGCTCTGGGGGCCAGTGCAGTGGTACCCAATGGGAATAGTGCTAATGGATGTGGTGATTATGTCACCTGACAGGAGCTGGCAGAGCTTCTGGAGGAGATTACAGTGTGGAGCCAAAGAGAACAGTATTGCCATACAGATATGATCCTGCTACAACTTTCCAAATTGCTGCCCCACCCATCATGACACCAGGTGTCTGCAATGAGAGACAGTGATGAATGCTCTGAGGATAGTGACTAGAGTCCCACTGTATTCTGGCTGGACATGTATGTGCCTCCAAAGCCTTGTACCTCTCCCCGGTCATGTTGTCCCCAACCTATTGCTTCTCTCACCATCTCTATCTGGCTTGTCTGTCATGTTTGTCTGCACCTGCTACTTAACCTTTTCTACATATCTACCTTCTTATTCTTAAATACCTTCCCAAGCATACCTACCTTGTAATACAAAGAAAATGAGCACCTGTCACAAAAAAAATACACCCCACTTTGCATGTGTGTGTGTGTGTGTGTGTGTGTGTGTGTGTGTGTGTGTGTGTGTGTGTGTGTGTGTGACATACTTGTTTTGTTCCAATTAGTCACACAACATAAAGTTATTCTCATACATCCTTTAATATGTGATTATCCAAGTCTGTAAAATTATTTTTAGAAGAAAGATGTTGAGTTGTAAAGAAGCTGATTGCACTGGTGCTCTCCAACACTAGCCAGTGCCTTTCCCTTTGCTAGCATCCTGTCAACCCCATTCCATGCCTTTAATCTAAACAAAAATATATTTACACACCACACACATGGCCAGAAATGACCCATAAGCCAAATTCTCTGTTTCTGTCCTCAGTATTTTTGCAACACTTGGCAATGAGCAGCAACAGTACCCCTGCTTCAGTAAAAGAAACAGCCGTGTCATGTCCTATGCCAAACTCACACGTTGCTCGTCATGCTACAAAAAGTAATAGTTATAGCACTATGAGGAGGCAGTCATTAATGTATGAATAACAGGTTCCAGGGTTTAGCATACACCATATGGGGTGCTTCAATTATCAGTACTGTTGTAAAGTCTAATCCAGTCCTTTCCTTCTTACATTTCTCATGGTATCTTCAACTATGTGATTTCTTCTAGCTGAAACACAACTTCCTCTGCAGTGTTCTCATATATTGCTCAGGTCTAGGGAATGTTGAGTAAGACTGGTATGAATAAAATATTGTGTAGAATATTATTTAATGTTTTGTTTCTTGTAACATTTTACCAGCTGAAGTAGTATATGCATATGCTTGCCCCCACATGCTTATTCCTTAATTATTTTACCAGTATCATACACCATCTGCCTACTTCCTATTTTTAACACTGTCCTGAAAAAAAAGCATTTTACAGTTTTAATCATCTCAAAAATTAAATTCACATATATTGGCTTAGAAACAGAAATGTCTGCATTTGTACTCATCATTTGCATGAGGGTTGGCATTGAACAACAAAAACTACTACTAATTCTCATTCTTTATTTTAAAAAAATCAAAAAAGAATTTCACATTCACTAATACTTTTTCATTTGTCATGCAAATGAGCTTGACAACATTATGTTTTAGGAAGATTGTGACAGACTGAAAGTAATTTTAGTGGCCTTTATTAGGTGTATATAGTTTATTGGCTTAATATATTCCAGATATGAGGACTCTGTTGTAATGAATCTATGTACTTCTGTATGTAAATGACTATGTCACTGTCTCATATTACCTTTTCAAGTGTGCTCCAGTGAATAGATAGAACTCCAAACATAATTGCTGAGTAGTGTTAATGAGTACAGTGCACATGTTTTGCATGTATGACATGTAGTTACCTTGCGCATTCTGCATAATTCACAGACAAGTGTTAATAATGCATAAATAAACACAAGACTTTCACACTATGATCTGGATATGTATTGTCAGGAATGCATAAGTCATACCTCATTGGTTGATATTTTATTTATTTTATTTTATTTAACATTTGTTAACTGGGAAAGTCCAACTTGGAACGAAGCCAATTTTCAGCGGCGATCCGTGGACAAACATTTAGATGCATGTCATTGTAATGTAGGAAGAAACTGGAGTACCCAGAAGAAACCCTCATGAACACAGGCAGAACATGCAGTCTCCCCACAGAAGGCACTCCAGGCAAGAATCGAACCAGAGATCCTCTTGCTTTGAGGTGACAATGCTACCGCTGCACCACTGCACCATCCAATCTGTGACATCTGTGACTATATTCCATTATACAAGTACCTTAATGTGACATACACACACACACACACACACACACACACACACATATATATATATATATATATATATATATATATATATATATATATATATATATATATATGGATCTAGGACATTTGCTCGAATGAGCAAACATCCAAATCCATAACCACCGAACACACTTTAATGAAAGCGCTTTTATCAAAAAAACGCTTTCGTTAAAGCATGTTACTAAAAAAAAACAAAACGCTACATTTTAGCGGGTGGGCTTTACCCCCCTGCACCCCCCATGGCAGAGCTGTGCCCCCCACACCCCCTACTTTGATATTCTCCCTCCGAGACCTCACTACAGTGGAGAAAAGGGAATTTTCCCTTATCCGCACCTTAGTACAGCCTCGGCAACAGGCATACTTACGCGAAAGTGCTTCTTCGGTGAAAAGCATTTTAGCGTAAGTATACCCAGCCGTTTGGGTTTCGGACGTTTGCTCATTCGAGCAAACATCCTAGACCCATATATATATATATATATATATATATATATATATATATATATATATATATATATATATATATATATATATATATATATATATATATATATATATATATAGATATAGATATATATATATATATATATATATATATATATATATATATATATATATATATATATATATATATATATAAATATATATATATATATATATATATATATATATATATGATTCTGTAATATAGCATGTGATATATGACTTCCTGATACAGTATGTTGTGAGATATGATCAAAACCTTGATGTTATCTGTCAGACCACATTACCCAAACTCCCAAACTATAAGTATATGCCATCTGATGTTTACACCTCAACTTATGATTTCCTCTGTGCCATCAGTGGTTAATAATCAGTGCTCTAGAGTGTGGATTTAAATAGGCAGGGTTTTAATCTGACAATAAATAAGTACTATATGCAGAATAATAATGACAGACAGGGCTGGCTTATTCAACAGATGGTGATATGGATGACTCACATTTGTGTGAACATTGCCATGGCTAAATGATATTGAGCCCTCAAACTTCATTTTAGGGGAGCCACAACCATTCAAATATAGCACTGATATATTCCCTTTAAGAGTGTGCTTTATGTTACTTCTGATATGATTTCTTCTATGGCATCAGCTATTCATACACAGTTCTATAGACTCTGAACTTAGATAGGTAGGTGTTCCTCTCTGGCACGATGTGAATACTTACAGTGTAACAGAATGCTAACAGGCAGGATTGGCTTCTCCAAGAGAATTGATGTTTACAATTTAACATAGTGGAAACAATTACAACCAGAGAGAGGAAGGCAAACTTTTGTACTCCCTTTCATGGAAGCACTATGTTTTCAAACAGAGTGCTCAAGATATCCCTTCAAATGTTTGTTTTCTGACGACTGAGATACATTTTCTTGTGTGATGTCATCAGCTAGTGCACATACATTGCATATGTTTGAATCTCGTAGTGTGTGTGTTTTATTATTTTGTTCAGATTATAGGGATAACAGTCAAAAATGGCTTATTCAATAGATTCCGACATGTGACTTGCTACATTGTAGTTGCAAAGTGTCATAGTACTAATGTTATATTTTGTTATAGTTTGTGGATGGGTGGGTAATGTTCATCCAGTAATTATGGTATTTCCATATGAGCATGCCCAGTATAACAATATATACACACAAAAAACAGCTGTTAATGGACTGCCTCCAAATGACTTGTGTCTGGCAAGATTTCTATCTTAGTAAAGTTTTCCTGACATATCGCACATCTGCGATGTACATACATTTTATCTGTTACATCTTACAATTCTGTAACAATTTTTAGTGCAGTATAGTTTTTGTATTTAGTTACAATTCAGTATGACAGTTCACTTTCTTTGGCATATCCTTGTGGATTACACTGCATAATGATGATCTCTGTCTCTCTTCTTACCCTTCACAATGAGCATTTTACTACCACAACTGTTATTTTATCCACTGTTATTGTCTGTATGAGAAGTATGTCCATGTATTCCTTTACTTTCTCAGTTTATCCACACATTTACGTATCTGCTTTTCCATTATTCCTGCATTGGTAGTGTGATACATATAAGCCATGAGAAGTTGTAAAATTTTGTTACTTACACATCTTTTCAAACAACACATTTTTCCTTCTGAACATTTACTGACTATGTTGTCTTTTTTAATGTACATGACAATGTCAGTGAAGTTATCAATTGTCTATTACTGCATTTATTTGAAGTACAGCTTTATGAAACTTCCTTGTTCACTTTTTATTGGACTTCTCCTTCATTTTTATGTATTCATATTTGATGAGTTGACTTGTGGACTCATTTCCTGATCTCAGTTTGTGTACACTCCTTTGTTTTCATCATGTACTTGAGCCTTGCCTTACCTCAACCAATGGCCCGTGAACCTGTGTTGTGGGCTTGAGCTGTGGCTGCTCACCATGAAGAGCACCTTAGCTTCTTACGTTTGATTAGCAGTGCTGTTTATTGTGCACACCAGGCCGATAGTGTTAGCTCTAGTGTGATATCTACACGAGGTTAATGAATCACTGGATGAAGCTGTTCCTAGCCTGTACTGTGACCCTTACATTGAAACTCTCTCATGTGCATATGCATGTGTGCACAGACACACACACACACACAAACACACACACACACACACACACACACACACACACACACACACACACACACACACACACACACACCACACATGCACACACACAGACAGCCCTAATGCAGAAATTTTGCTTATAAGTTTCAACAATATTTCTGAATATCATTTACCAACATTCAATTACGAGTATTCGACTCTTCCGCTACTTGACATTCCTGACACTAAAAATGGCATTCAGTGAATGCGGAACATGGCCAACCATACAGTAACTATATCTATCTATCTATCTATCTATCTATCTATCTATCTATCTATCTATCTATCTATCTATCTATCTGTCTGTCTGTCTATCTATCTATCTATCTATCTATCTATCTATCTATCTATCTATCTATCTATATCTATCTATCTATCTATCTATCTATCTATCTATCTATCTATCTATCTATCTATCTAATATCTATAGATGCATATAGGTACAAATGATTTATACTCCAATCACGTAAAATAAATTGAAAATATACATGCAGCAGTTGTCTTTACACAATCATGTCACACTTGTGTTGTAATTACTTCTACTAAGAGGTATCTCTCATGAGTGGTCTTGCTATCTTGCTATGATGCCTTTAATCATGTCCACAGGAACAGACTGACACAGACACGCACACACAGACACACACACATACACACACACACACACACACACACACACACACACACACACACACACACACACACACACACACACACACACACAGACAAACACACACACACACACACACACACACACACACACACACACACACACACGCACACACACACATATATATATATATATGTTTGTATGTGTGTGTTTATACATATAATGCATGCTATAGCTGTGATATTGTTATACTATTTCCTTTGCAAGTCTTTTCAATACAGAAACACACATTCCATTTTAAGTTGTTTGTCATACCATATCCGACTTGTTTTCTCCTATATCTGGTTTGCACTGTGCTTTTTCTCACTATGCTACATGCAGTTACGTCTTGAAATAGCTGTTACTGTTTTGGATGCAGTTCAATCTTCACAGTTTGCCTTCCATTTGCTACCTGGGGATGCAATTTTCCTTCTTTATTGATGCTGTGATGTTCTGCCTGTCTTTTGTTGTTTTGATCATCTGAGCGTTTATGATCCTTTTCTAAAGTGCTCTGCTTATTTAATTTGCAGTCCTCACTTTATGTTCTTAGCAGTGGAGGTATTCTGTTTTGTTATTCTAATTTATATTGTTTGATTGGTTTATTTATTTGTATTTTCCAATACTAATAACACTACATTTAGAAGCAGAAAGCAAAGCAGAAAGCACAGCAGTGAATACTAGTTACCTGAAAAACATTGCAAAGTAAGTACAAATACTTGGAAATAAAGTAAAATCCTTTGATGAAATCACAGTTAAGCACTTTCTTCCTTAAAGTAGTCAGGACTTCATCAGAGCTGAGAAGAAACTTGCAATCCACCATTAAATAATATTCAAACAGCCATCTGATAACATCCCACTGAAAGCATGAATGTCTTTATATAAAGAATAATTAAGGAGCTGAACACTAAAAAGAACAATATAAGGAATATTTGAATGGTTTGCATTTGATCATGTACAAGATTAAAAGTTAAATTTTTTTCAGCTCACGGCTTCAATACTTTGGATATTGATAGTCATGCAGGGGAAGTGATATTACTATGAAACACCGATTTCCACAATTCTGAGTATCAGAAACGATAAAAACTGTTTTCTGCAAGAGAAGCATGCCCCACTACACCCACACATCCCTGAACTTATATATACTAACTCCATAGTTGCATTAATTTGGAGAAGGGAGAAATCTCTCAAAATATATGAAACATTGCCAGCATATACTTAGAAATCACAGCAGCCATGTTTTCCTAAAGATGTTGTCTTCCTCTAAGTTTTTTATTCATTTTGCTGATGCCTGTGGAATTTCACCTAAATCATCTGTAGAAGAGTTGGAGCCTGAAACCAGTGTTAAGTTTAGCTATAATGTTAGTTCCTAATACCTGAGCTTTCCAGAGACTGCCTGTAGTATTAGTGAGAACACAGATACTACAAAAAAGGACATATAAGGGAATGCTTGTTAAGTGCATTGCATCTTTTTTGATAGCAATGTTATGCATGTGCTCATAAATTTGTCTCAAAGTTGTTCACATACATAAGACCAGTGCTTCCACAATTAAAATGTTTACTAGATGTGGTTTTGTTATGGGCAGCAACACTAATTGTGCTGCCTTCCAAAATATATTTGCATTGGTGGTAAAAACCATACTTCTATGTCCCTGCTTTCTATTAGTCACGGTGATGTTTTCTACCTCTCTTTCAAATTTCTCTTTAAAATCTTTACCTCTTTTGCGTTTTATAAGTGGTTGATCACACAAATGTTCAGTTACTACAGGAAAGTGGAAAATAAGTTTCAATTTTTTGTTCACAATGTTTTTTCTCCATCTGGAATCAGTTTTGTATTTTAATATAATTGTCTTCTCATAATTTGTACTTGCATTTTAATATAATTTTCTTCTCATAGTTCATACCCTTAGTCTTCTTAGAAACAACATATTCTTCTCCTTGTCTCATGATTGGTATGTATTTTGAGCCCCAAATATTTATTTCATCTTGGAAGGTTTTTAATAGGTTTGTATGATAATCATAGTCTAAAAACATTATAAACATCATAAAGTCAAATAAAATCATTATACACATTATAAATATCATAAAGGTTATTGTTTTCCTTGATAAAGGTATTATAGTCAAAAGTCATACTTGACAGTATAACATACTGGTCCTTCATGATACTTTTTTTTTTAAGTATGTCTCATTACCATCATAATGAACATAAGAAGCTAGAGAAAGATGACGTATGATAGTTTGGAACAGAATTTTTTCCAACCACCTTTTTTTTTCTTAATGTAACATCTAAGAAGTTAATTTCATCATGAGAAACATTGTGAATGATAAAAAAGGGAGAAAAAGATGGGATACATTTAAAAATCCATTTAACTTGTCCATAGTATCAAACCACATATGCATATGTCATCCAGGAACCTAGAATAACTAAGCCAACAATCAGCAAAAGGCAAGTTAAGAATGTGCTCCTTCTCCCAAGTATACAACACCGTGTTAGGATATATGTGGGCACACTCTGTCCCCATTGCCACACCTAGAATTTGATTGTAGAATTCTCCTTGGAAGAAGAAGTAGTTATTGTTTAACACAATTTCCATGAAATCATGAATCGACCTGATATCTATGTAGAATAAGAAGTTTCAGAGAATTAAAGTATCTTCAAATAACTTCAGATCTTCTTGGTGGGGTTTGGCCAAAAATAAGTCAACAACAGCATTTATAGCAGTGGTGCACAACCTTTTTGTGGGAGGGCCACTACACAAATTCTTAATGCATCTGCGGGCCACCTCAAAACATAGTAAGTTGTTATAAGTTAACAACAGGTACAGGTGATTGGCATTTTTACTTAAGACAGCAGTCATGAAATTGCCTGTTTTCTACATCAACTTTGCATTTAACTTTATTCTGGCTTGCAGCCACGACTTATTACAAACTCTTGCAGAATGTTACTACTGTTTACAGACTATAAGTTATAAACAAGAAAGAATAGTAATAGTTACTTCCACAGCTAAAATTAGATGTGTGTACAACTGCAGTCACTTAGGTAAGTAAGCATGTGCTAGAAAGTTTGCATGAATTGAGTAAAGCATAGTATTTTTCACTTTTTGTTAACTTTTTTGGTTACACTCTGAGGGCCGGATGGCGTTCCGTGGAGGGCTGGATTTGGCCCCCAGGCCAGACATTGGGCACCATTGATTTATAGTCTTGAAAATCAGTTTCTCTCTGTACTATTTGTGATCAATATCCCTTAGGAAATTGCAAAACTCTCGATATAGACATATGTTTTGTAATGAAAGGTTTCAACTTTCTGTCAATATGTGCAGCTGGAGTATAAGTTTTTGAAATCTTGTCTGACACATGGGCCTCAGAAGAGGGTTTGAAATAGACTGATGTGTTTTGGTATACCACATAGAGGGGCTGTAGGTTTCTTGCCACATTAAAATTCATATAGTTCTTTGAAATTTTTTTAATTGGATCCAGAAGAAGAAGAAGGTCATTTTTTTTACCTTCAATGTTAATCTCATTTCTGGAATCTTGTCTGACACATGGGCCTCAGAAGAGGATCTGAAGTAGACTGATGTGTTTTGGTATTTTGGGTTTCTTGCCACATTCAAATTCATATAGTGCTTTGTAATTTCTTTTTAAGTAGATCCAGAAGAAGAATGTCATTTTTTTGCCTTCAATGTTAATCAAGGATCAGCTCTGAGCCCTTTCTTATTTGCAATGGTGATGGACAAGTTGACAGACAAGATCAGACAGGAGTCCCCGTGGACTATGATGTTTGCAGATGACATTGTGATCTGTAGTGAGAGTAGGGAACAGGTGGAGGAGACCCTGGAGAGATGGAGATATGCTCTAGAGAGAAGAGGAATGAAGGTCAGCAGGACTAAGACAGAATATATGTGTGTGTGAATGAGAGGGAGGATAGAGGAATGGTGAGGATGCAAGGAGTAGAGGTGGCGAAGGTGGATGAGTTTAAATACTTGGGGTCAGTAGTTCAGAGTAACAGTGAGTGTGGAAGAGAGGTGAAGAGGAGAGTACAGGCAGGATGGAATGGGTGCAGAAGAGTGTCAGGAGTGATTTGTGACAGAAGAGTACCTTTAAGTGTGAAAGGGAAGGTCTACAAGAGGGTAGTGAGACCAGCTATGTTATATGGGTTGGAGACAGTGACACTGACAAAAAGGCAGGAGTTTGAGCTGTATGTGGCAGAATTAAAGATGTTAAGATTTACACTGGGTGTGACAAGGGTGGACAGGATTAGGAATAAGTATATTAGAGGGTCAGCCCAGGTTGGAAGGTTTGGAGACAAAGCCAGAGAGACACGATTATGTTAGTTTGGAAATGTGCTAAGGAGGAATGCTGAGTATATTGGGAAAAAGATGCTAAGGATGAAGCTACCAGGTAACAGGAAAAGAGGAAGGCCTAAGGTAAGGTTTATGGATGTGGTAAGAGAAGACATGCAGGTGGCTGGTGTGACAGAGCAAGATGCAGAGGACAGGAAGAAATGGAAATGGTGATCTGCTGTGGCGACCACTAACGGGAACAGCCGAAAGAAGATGATTATGATGATGTTAATCTAATTTCTGGAAAACCTTCTGGAAACTTGCATGAATGTGCCTGAATTAACCAGAATGTTATCCATATGAGCTGAATTTTCTTGGTTGTCCATTATTACCAGTCCCCCTCCCTGTAAGTCTAGTGGATCTGTTGCCAACTAACAATTTAATAATTTGGTTTCTTCCAGTGTCAGGTTTTTATGCCAGTATTGTTTCTATTTTAGGAAATGTCTGATATCTATGTCATGTGATTTTCAGATATTTGCACAGCTGGGTAGTGTTGGGGTTATATAGGCTTATTTCTCAGTTCGGAAGTGTTTGTTACTCTGAGTGCACCCTTAAAAGTAATTGTCAAGTCCAATTGTCTTGTATGCAGTTTTAGGTCAATGAGTACATCTGCTGGAGTTAGGCTACAAACTGAAATCCTGTTTTAAACAACTGAAAATATTTTTACTGTATGACAAGATTGCTAAAGTTAAAATATTAAATTTGTCATATCTGTGCCAAATGCCATTGTGAAAAATTTCTATAGATGCAAAGGAAGTAGGGCTTATCTATCCCTGCCTCACCCTTACCCTTTTTGAGTTGTCTGACCAATCTGGCCCCAACTGGTCTGCTGTTCTCCCCTACTCTCTCTCTCTCTCTCTCTCTCTCTCTTTCACTCTCTCTCATTGCCTGCTCCAGACAATGTTCAAGCCATTTCAGTCATCTTATTGGTGGTAGGGCTAAAGGGACAACTTTGGCACAAAAATACTAACTCTTGTTAATTAGAAATGGTTGAGAATGTTTATTAGTTGGATTTGTTATTTTTAAATCAAATATTCCATTGTTATTTTTCTATTTAGTTTTACTATAGAATTAAAGTGGATAAACCTGCTTAGTTTTTTACTCTACTCATACTTGCAGTCAACACTGGAGATAACATTGTCTCATTTGTTTGTATTAATGGCAAAAAAAGTTATTAGTATTAGAGTTATATAACCTCTGTGCTTCTAAAACATAAAGGCCATGTTGTCTTTTGTTGTTTCATATGATAGCATTATTTAACCAAAATTATCAAAAAAAAAAAAAAAAAAAAGACAGTAAGCTTTGAAATTTAAAACCTTCAATAACATTAGTGGCGTGTTACCACACTCATAGCCCCATAGGAACTCTTCTGTTACTGGTTCTGTCTTTCAAAAAATTTAACAGTGTGTAGTAAAAAATATTTAAATATAACTTTCTCTAGCTTACCCACTTGCTTCAAAAATGTGTTTTCTGAAATAACTCCTGAAAATGTGATTTTTTGTTCATCTAAATATTTAAATCTACAGGACTGGGGAAACCCCACAGATGTGTAAGTATCAATTACAGTAACTACTTTAAGACTTAAAAGCTGAATATAGCAAGGGCTGGTATTCACAATGGTATTCTGTTCTGTTCTGTTTTTTTCCACATTTGCCAAAGAGAGAACTGAATGTGCAAACCCATGGGGCTAGATTGGACCAGATGAGAGAAGTATGTGGCATGTATGCATCAGAACAGCATTATTATTGTAACATTAAAAGTTAAATACAGTTTTTTTTTATATATTTTATGCAGCTGCATCAAATTAAGCATGCATCTCTCAACTGTAAAATTAAACTACACATGCATTAGTCTGTAGGCCAAAATAACAGTACAGTATAATCAGAGGCTGTAGGCTCAAAATCCATACTTCCCAACTATACAATACTGTTAAGTTTTCAACAGTTTTGCAATGTACCTTCAGACCTCTACACCAATGGTACAAATGGCCTGCTATAAACTGTAATCAATATAACTGGAACACTCATATGTGCAATATATGCACACATAAAAGGATTGCTTGTTGCAATCTGTAGTATAGTGTGTATATGTTAAGAGATGGGTATTTTTAAAAGTAAAAATGTTATTCGTCAGGAGCTGGTAGTCTTAAAAGTAAGGGTAATAAAATAGAGACAAATAATTGTACCAATGCAGAGATGCCTGCTCACTTTGATTCAGTTATCTCTCTGTGACAGTTGTGGAAAAAACAGAACATAATAGCATTATGAATACCAGCCCTGACTATATTCAGCTTTTAACTCTTACAAGTATTAAGTGATACTTACATATCTGTGGGGTGCCCCCAGACCTACATTCCTCAATCCAATGTTCGAGGGTATCCCTCGTCCACCTCTGGAGGTTGTTCTAGTGGTGTCTACATTGCTCACCAGTGCAGGAGATACCAGTAGCACTAGTAACAGCCTGGGCAAGACTATCCCATGCCTCTTACTTGTACATTGAGCTGGAATAGTCCCTCTACAATAGTCTGGACCCATTTACTTCACTAGGAGTCCAGCAAACACACTGGACTCCTGGACACCCCATATGTGAGCACAGAATCTCACTCCCTATCTACAAACAAATCTCCACAAATGACTGCCTTGTCTACCACAGATCAAGACTAATGTAAAATGATGGTTTCCTACCAATTGCAGTTATAATGTTTACTGGGAGTGCACACACTGTTTGAAAATGTTGCACAATGCTTACCATCTCACACAGTGCTTGGCATCGCTTAATGGTAAGTAGAAGGCAACGCTGGCAAGCAATGCAATTTCAGGGTTCTTGGATGTACAGGCCTTTGTGTGTGTGTTGGGCAAAATCAAAAGCCATGCCAATCCACATAGCAGGAATACACTGACAGGAATATAGTACACATTATATTTTCTATTGTTGACTGTCTGCTTCCTGTGTCATCCAGATTCTGTGGCTCCAGTGTTTGCACTATGCAGCACATCATGCAAACAGTGGCAAAAAAAAAAAAAGAAAAAAAAAAAAGAAATTTAAATGAAGAAAACTAAAGAAAGGGAAAAGAAAATGTTATGCTGTCATACATTCCTAAGATCTGAATATCATGTTGTGACCTTTGATTGCACCATATGTTTGGACTGGAACATCTTGTAAGGGATATGTTAGAAAGTAATTATACTGATTTCAGTTTCTTACTTCACTACCCTCATAAGAGCATTCACTATAAAGTTGTGACATTTTTATGCTATTAACTGTTGAACTTTCCAAGGCCAATATAAGTTAAATGCAGAATGACCAGTTAAACACCACAAATGCAGATATACTAAGCAGTAACTTAGCTATGCACCCTGAGCATCAGACACAGATTTTGTATCCCTGAATCAGAACAATAGAACACAGGGATATGGCAAAGTTACCATCACTTGCACAGGGTGTTGTGTGAGGGGCAGGAAGCCCAGCATAACACAGAAGGTTGGTGAGTGTGTGTGAGTAAGAAGGAGAAGAAGGCAGACATTTAGACAAAACAACAAATGGGCAGTGAGACAAAATGAGTAACTGTTGTGTGTGTCTCTGTAGGGGTCCTCTAGGTGAAATTGGTATGTGAGTGTGTGGTTGAACACAGCCAAGCTGACTGCTACCTCTATATCTTAGTGTACTGGACAGGTGTGGGCCACTCATGGTAGATATAGCAGTTCATTGTTTTCATCCCCAACCATGAGAACTGGCTCTGCCAGGAGTTACACTGGCACATTGATGTCCAGGACCATACTCAGATGCAGTGCTGCTAACTGAATATGACTGCTGTCTGCTGGATGAGCTTCCTTCATGGGAATGCCCAGGGCCAAGACACCATGGCCTGCTACATGAGTATGTGTGGATTCACACTTAATGATGGAGCAGTAGTAGTGCTGTAACTATGGGAATGTGATTGGTCATGGCCATGTTGGCTGACAGCAGATGATGTGGCTGACTTATGCCCATGAGGATGGCATTCCCCTCCCAGCAGATGTTCCATCACAGACACTGCTTGTTACATCACAGACACCCCTCAGTCTATCACAGACACCCCTCATTCTAACATGTCATTCATCTGATCCAGTGAATCGGCAACGTGGTGGAGGCATTCATCCTTGTCAGACTGTACCACATCTACAACCCTGAGTATTTGGAGCACCTATGGGATTATGCCTGTACCTCCATGACAGCTCTAGACATATGTTGATTGGCACAGGAAGTGACTTCTGCACCAGGTGGAGGAGGGACAGCAAGCCCCCCTCTGAGCACTCCTATCAATCTTCCTGCATGGCACCTCACCCACATTGCTATTGCTAGACTCAACAGGCACTGAAGCTGCAGTAGCCACACTTCCCTGAGCAATGTCCTTGCCATCGACTTGTCCAATCTCTGTGGAATCACTAGACTGAGTAGGCATAGGCCTACTGCCTGTGTCCAGTGAAAATGCAGGGAATGTCTGTATGTCAGTCTCAGCATCAGACTCCACCTCTGCACCCTCCGACTATGCCTCAGCTTGGCCCCCATCATAATCAGTGTCTCCTGATACACTAACATCAAGTGGCACAAGGCCCACAGTTCTACTGTTAGAATCACCTG
The DNA here is from genome assembly GCF_019279795.1 of Protopterus annectens. Lineage (NCBI taxonomy): Eukaryota > Metazoa > Chordata > Ceratodontiformes > Protopteridae > Protopterus > Protopterus annectens. The sequence continues at coordinate 377,526,537 of NC_056736.1, forward strand.
TGATAAAAAAAAAACAAGAAACAGGAATACATTAATACCGATGCTACTATAGTGCAATATATGCTAACAAAGTAACACTGCTGCTACTATTACAGACAGTCCAGCAATACACATGCACCTGTGATCAAAATCACACACTACAATATTTGTTAAAATTGATCAGCTGTACTGACATAAAAATATCTGGATTATCAATTGCAGAAGGCAAGCTTTCCTGAGACCTGATGGTCCTGAAGTAAGTTAAGCAAGAGGTAAGGGCAACAAAATCACAATCAACAGTAACACAGGGGGTAATACATTTGCTCTTTTATAGTTGCAGTAAACAACAATTTAAACAAGAATGTGGCTGATGACTCCAAGATAAGCTTATAACTGTAGGAATCATCAACCCCCAACCAAATAAATGCATGTGACACAGAATTAACTTATTCATCTAAATGTTTTAGCTATACAACAGTATTCAACTGTTCAGATAACAAGCCCTACCTGGAAGCTCCACCTGAGATGTGGCTGGCATGTCCAAAATGCTGGTTCCCACATCCAGCCTGTGTTGGACTATAGTCTCCTGGGAGCTTTCTGTATCCCTTATGTTGGTTAGGAACTGTTGATAGGTGGTCAGTGGTGTTTCCCTACCAGGACAACCCAATGTAACCAATAGGACACAGCCTACTGCAGCTGCCTGCCTTTTGCAGAGGTTATCATGAGAGTGGCTGTGTGGCACACTTGTTCATATGTTCCTCCATGGCCGCGCATGGCATTGACATTAGCAGCAATTTGCTGCCATATTAGCAGCCTACAACCCATATCTCACCTTCCCCTTTAAAGGAGAAAGGCACCATGTTGTCAAAAAATAGCAATGAATTTTTTTGGTTTTCCAAATAAAAACAAACTGAGAACCTGAACAATAATACAAAAGAAAACACAAGAGGTACAGTCACAACAACCTGGTTTATTAGAATTAAGCACTTTTGCCACATTTATAACAAGACTTCATTAGAATTCTGAATTGTGCTTTCTCTCACTGCTCCAAATAATATAGAGCTCTTCTCAACAGCAGTTTTCCTAGCTGTAGGGTTACCTTTTTATATGGTGTAGATTATTAATGGATTGCAGCCATACGTGATTACTTTTTGGGAGGAGGAAATCACAGCAACATTCCAAGCTGCCTTACTTCCACTGGGTGTGTTAGCTTAGATCTAGAATATGTCTCTGGAGAGACCACAGGCCTTTCTCATCAACATAACACAGAGGCTACAAACCATGCCATGATGTATGTGAATAGACTAAAATTCATGTCACTGTAATCTGTCTGATATAGGATTAGGTCATGTCTGCCTGCCCTTCAGCCCACTGTCTGGCCATGCCCTGGTGGGTTAGTGCATATCCAAAGCTATCATATAGCTGATGGCATCAGCAGAGTCTTTTGAGGCCCGAATAAGTGTCCTAGTGCTTTTGGTAATATTAAGCAACAGTTCACACACACACACACACACACACACACACACACACACACACACACACACACACACACACGCATACACACACACACACACACACACACACACACACACACACACACACACACACACACACACACACACACACCCAGTTGACTGCAGTTAGAATAGAACCACTACCTAAGTGCACAGACTGCAGGATACAGTGTTTAACGCAAGTGCCATGGCACAAGTTTGAATTATACAGGAGTGCAGGTAAACTTATAGTTGACATCAGCAAGCCATGTGGGAGACAACAGGTTGGGATGGCTGCATGAAATGGATATGTAGACTTTAGTAAGTATCAAAATACTGGCAATCCATGCCATTGGAGAAGTAACTGTAGGAGACTATGTCTATTCTGCTGACTAGACATACACAGTGACTGTAGTGAGAACAGAACCCCTACCTATCTAAGTGCACAGTCTACAAAACACAGTACTTAATACAAGTACCACAGTAGAAGTCTGATTTCTACAGGGTGCAGCTGAACTTGTAGTAGATAACATCAGCAGGCCACATGGGAGACAACAGGTTGGGAGGGCTGCATGAAATGGATGTGTAGGCTTGTGCAAGTATCAAAACACTGGCAATCCATGCCATTGAAGAAGTAACTGTAGGATACCACATATATTCTGCTGGCTGGACACACACAGTCAACTGTAGTGAGAACAGAACACCTACTTATCTAAGTGCACAGACTACAGAACACAGTACTTAACACAAGCTCCACAGCAGAAGTCAGACTTATACAGGAGTGCAGGTGAACTTAAAGAAGATGACATCTGCAGGCCATGTGGGAGACAACAGGTTGGGAGGGCTGCATGCAATGGATGTGTAGGCTTGTGCAAGTATCAAATCACTGGCAATCCATGCCATTGGAGAAGTGACTGCAGGATACCATGTCTATTCGTCTGACTAGACACACACAGTAGACTGCAGTGAGAACAGAACCCCTACTTATCTAACTGCACAGACTACAGAACACATTACTTAATGCAAATACCACATCACAAGTCTCATTTATGCAGGAGTTCAGGTTAACATACAGTAGATTATATCAGCAGGTCATGTGGCAGACAACAAGTTGAGAGGGCTGCATGGAATGGATGTGTGGGCTTTTGTAAATATCAGAATATGGGAAATCCATGCCATTGAAAAAGCAGCTATAGGATACTACTTCTACTCTGCTGACTAGACACACACAGTTGACTGCAGTAAGAAATAGTAGTTGACATCAGCAGGCCATGTGGCAACAATGGCTTAGGAGGCCTGTATAGGCACATAGCTTCATAGCGTCATATGAGGCTACTAGTAGTAGGCTATTTAGAAGCCTAGTTGTGTAACAACACAAGTCCCCTTATGGAGCATAGTTAGATGTTTGAGTTTAGCAGAGTGAGACTGTGAGCACCATCAGATGGCCCTGTCAATGAAGGTACACACAACATTATATATTACACTTTGCAGTATGGTTGATATATGTGTGGAAAAGGTACTGAGACCCCAGTGTTGTTATGCTTGGTGGGGGGCCAACACATGGATGTATTGTAAATATATGACACATAGTTAGATCGAGCCCTTAGTTTGCAATGTTTCCACATGTAGCTTTATGTCATACAAAGGAAATGGACAATAAACACTAATAATAAAGCATCATATTTACAGTTCCATAGGACAGTGAGTAGCGGGTTTGCATAATGGCTAAACAAAGTGTACACACATACAAGATATGCCTGTTTGCTCGTAGGTAAGTAGTGTTCAAACACAAGCCACATTGCTTACATCGGACAGTTAGTATTGAGTATCTAATATATACCTGTTAGTTATCAGCACTACTTTTGTGCAATGGTAAACACTGCACAACAGTGGCAAGTAATGCAATTTCAGGGATATTGCATGTATAGGCAGTTGTGTATGTGTTGTTGGTAAAAGTGAAGGCCATGATGGTCCAGATAGCAGGAATGCATTTACATGACTATATTACACAATATACCAGCAGTCATACATTTGATCATAAATGTGATAATACATAGACTACTAAATCAATAAAGGTAGTTGTGTATGGAATATTCTGTATTCAAACCCAGGACCATGTGTATGGCAGTTCTACACTTACACCAGTTATCACAAAAAGATTGAGGAAACAGTTGACTATGTTGCACTTCATTGCTGTAAACTGCAATTTCACAGCAATAAACACAGACTGCACACTCTGTACTAGAAGCCAGTAGCATCTGTATTCCAGGCTGGGTTTTTGCCACAGCCAAAAGCATTAATCAAATGGATCCAGTTTCTATTCTTGGTTGTCTGCTTCCTAGGTGATCCATTTTATCCTGTTTCTGCAATGTCACTCTCCGCGCAAACCAGATAGGCACAGCCAAACCTGAAATTTATTTTTTCTCTGGCTTCACTGCTGGTGGAAAGCTGCACATCATGCAAAAAGTGGAATTAAAAATAAAAAAAATAAGAAATTAAAAAAAGAGAGTCATATGTGAAAGGAGGAAAAGCAATGTATGCCAAACACAGTAGAAAATGACAGTACACACAAGATATTTCTACATATTTGGGATTTGAACTTTTACACCAGTACAGCTTCAGATAACAGGATGGATGCCTTATTCCTCTTTGCCACACAAACAGCTTATACTAAAAAAGTGAAGTCATTCTTCACACAACTAGCTGCAACAGAATGTACTCAAACCATCAACTATTTGTACATTTAATTATCTTTATTATATTTGGATGTAGTGCACTTAGTGATCACACAACCTGTTAAGATTATGATTGCAGATATATAGCTCTGTCATACATTTCTGTGTTTCTTGGTAATTCATCAGTTATCTAACCAGCAGTGTGAGATGTGCAGTGCATAAGCCATTCCATATCATTGACCTTAAAATGTGTGAGGATATTAACTGGGAGTAATATCATATGCAGTTGCCAGCAACTGAAGGCCAGTTTGGATGGCACAGACAAGCATATACTGTTCTTTTGGGGGGAGGATAGGTGGGTTACTACTATGGCACAAACAAGGATATGATGCTCTTGTTACTCTCCTTGTTCTGCTTCCTGTCTGTTGTTTGATCTTGAGAAGGGTTGTGAAGTCAGAAGCTGAAATGTGTATCATTACTTTCTAAGTTCTCTCTTTAACGATTTACCAGTACAAAGTTATGGTGCTAAACTGAGGGCATGCACTGATCATCAGTACTTTTGAGAGGTATGATGGTGTGAATCATTGATTCCTGAGGCCTACTACGTACTAATAGACACATATAAGTAAAATAAATCTCTGCTGCTGCATGTAAAGGTACTTTCTGTACAAATCACCTAATATCAACTTAATTACTGTACCAAGTTAAGCAATATGAAGATATGCCATAATATTATTAAAGAATGCACTCTAGGTTCAGGACTTACCTTGTAAATGCAGCAGTTGACACAGTTTTAGTTCAGGGCTGCCTCTGTCTGATGCAAGCAGTACACAGCCAATACATGGGGAGGTAAAGGTTGTGTGAGTTGTCTGTCCTCAATTTTACTATATGTATGTGAGTAGGAAAAATGTATTAGACACCTAGGTGTTCAGTGAATGTGCTATGTATTGTCTCTTAGCCAAAGCAAGGGCATACTGAGCACATCTACATCTGCTTCCAGCCACAGCAGCTGACGGTCCCCCCCCCCAAGTTCCCCTCTGACTGTGGCTATGGTGACCTAGTCATTGGTGGGGGGATGTTTGTCCCTTCCCCTTGGTGATCCTGTTGCAGCTGTTTCTGCAAGATCAGGTTATGTGGCATAGCAAAAACAAATAACAAATAAAAACAACAATTGTGGTAATCAAAGGGAAGGTGGAAAGAAATTTGGCACATTTAAATGTGGTAGGTGTAACCAGTGTGGATATATTTCTAATAAAGAAGAGATTTTTTTAGAAAGTAGAAAAAGATGGATACAAAGTAAAGGTTACTATAATTGTGACACTAGGGGAATAGTATACCTAGCTATATGTCAAAAATGTGGTTCATTTTACGTAGGGAAAACAGAAAGGACCCTGAAAAGGAGAATATATGAACACATTTATGACATTTCTAAAGGAAAGGATACAAACACATTATTTAAACATTCCAAAACATGTGAAGGGTATAAATTCCACTTTTTAGTACTAGATCAAGTAAAACGTGATATTAGGGGAGGTATATGGGAAGAGAAAATCGAATATAAAGAGTTATGGTGGCAGGTAACTCTGGAAGCAGGTAGATTTCCAGGGTTGAATGAGTATCTTTCCATATTACCACTGCTTAAAATAAGGGCTGCCAAATATTAAAGTAATAATTTTTCAAGACAGTAGATGGCACTGTTTTTCCCTCTACAATTCCTTTCTGTACCTCCTTAGGAATTACAAGTACTACAAAGATGGATTTTATATAGTGTTTGTTTTTGTTTAAAACAAGTCATATGTAATATAAAATGTTATGGTTTTATAAATATTTATATAATTAATGGCTTTACTCATAAGTTGTTATTTTTGATAAGGAATAAAATGAATTTAACATTTTACTTTTTAAATTTTATATTCAATGAGCTAATGAATATTTATGAGCCCACTACAATGTTGGTTTGACTGTTTGAAATGTAATTAAGGAGCATTATTGGATAATGAGTTTCTTAATTTGTATAAAAACTGTTGAGGAGGGAGTTTTATTCATTCATCTGATAAAGTCCTACTGTGGGGACGAAAACGCATGGATGTATTTTAAAGAAAAGCGTTAATGATTTGTGACAGTGCGTGGATGTTTTTTTGAAGGTGTTTGGAATAAATACTGAATTTTCAGTTCGTTTCGTCTTTGTTTCCAACCTACAGCTTTCGTTTTATTTATTGGTGACTTTTGGAAGCTTTCACTTCTTTTGTTATTGGTTTTCTTTTGTGGAGGGGTTATGGAGAGAGACGCTGCACCGGAAACCAAGGGGCAGGACGAACTGGGCCAATCACGCAAATTGATTGGCCAGTTGACAGAATTGATTGATTTGTTAACTCCATTGTGCCATACCATGGTAGGAAGCAACCCTAATGTCGCACAGACCACAGCAAGCGGAGATGGAGGGCCCTATGTGCATAAGCACAAGAGAAAAAGGGAGCTTATGGGCTACAATTTCGGAGCCGGCGACCTTTCAGAACCGAATGGTGAGACCTTCAATCCAGGAGCCACTCCAGGGTTTTTTTCCGACAATGAATTGAGTCCTGTTCATGGAGAAAATACCGAAGGAGGGAATGCAGCGTTTCCATCTCAAGCTGCTATGCCTCAACGCGTTTTACCAGGTACTGTTTTTGACTCTAGAGTCAAAGAGACTAATGAATGGCTTAAAGTCCAATACAGTTTTAAGGTGAACAACGGAGTTCCTCAGGGACCTTCTAATACAGATTCTTTTTCAACTAAAATGGACAAAATTTCCAAATTAATGTTACAATATAGTGTTATGTATTGAAAACGCTTATTTTGCAGAATGTATCCATAGGAAAATTGTCCCTAAGGGACTAAGGATACATAAATATCCCAACAATGTACAAATGGGCTCTGACTTCCATAAGGAATTACTGGAAGTTTTTAATAACTGTGGCTTGGAAATTTTAAAGTTAATTATTAAGGAAAATGTTAGAGTACAAGAGACAATTCAGAAATAAATAGATGAACTTGATAAGTTTATCAAGGATGATTTAATTTTTAGTATAAAGGAAGAAAAAGACAAGTACTACAAAGTCAGGATTGACATTGACATGAAATGTAAGGATTTAATAGATAGGAAAATGACTAAATTGAAGAGGGACATGCAGGAATATGACAACAGTACTAATTATCCTAAGCCACCCTATGCTAATAAAAGGTTTTATGGAAACAACAAAAGGGAGAAGGTTCATAACCCTATTGAACAGGAGTTTGAAGGATGGGATAACTATGAATGCAATCAAGATTTCCCGCCATTAGTTAGGGATGATAGTTCTTTTCACAGACTGGAAAATTGGAAAGGAAATTTTCGAGGGAGGGGGGGAGAAGAGGGAGGGGGGGATATTAGGTATATATACCCCCAACCCTAATGAAGTAATACCTACCCAAGAGATAGTGGTTGAAGGTTTTAACAACAAGTATGGTGGGTTTTCCATTTACAACTTCAGTAATATTTCCTTAACTAAGGATCATTTCAGCCTATTGGCGAAGGGGCTTAAATATATTCCCTATACTAAAGGGGATTTAACTAAAACTCTGTTAGACATTAAACTGTTCCTTAGAAAAATTAATTTGGAAATATTATTTTCCAAGAATGACATAAATAGAACAAATCAAAATAATCAAGGATTAATACGCAAGTCCACTTACAATCCCCCTTTGCACTCACAATTAAAAAATTTCGAAATGACTTTAGAAAAAGAAATTAGAGAAATGCAAAGTAAGATTAAATATCAAACTAATTTGAGTAAGGAAGAAAAGACTATTTTGGATGAATTAAAGTCTAATTATGGAGTGAGAGTTATGAAACCTGATAAGGGTGGGGGGATAGTTATAATGGACTCAATATATTATGAAGGAAAAATGAATCAAATTTTAAGAGATGAAACTAAGCATACCTGTGTTTCTAGGAATGAGATAAATCTGGCATATCACAAAATAGATATAGTATTACAGGATATGTTACAGGAGGGTTTGATTAATGGTAAAATATATGCGTATCTGAGAGTTGAGAAGCCAAAAATTCCTAGTATTTTTGGAATACCCAAGATCCACAAAAATGCTGAGGATCCACCGTTGAGGCCTATAGTATCTGCTGATGGCTCTAAAACGTTACCATTAGCAAAATATGTTGATACAAAAACTAAACATATTTGGCTTCAAAACAAGGCTATCCTCAGAGATTCTTGGGATTTGTTGAGAAAAATGAAAACGGAGTTATATTCAGATAATTTATTATTTGTTACTATTGATATAATTGATTGGTTCTCCTGTATACCTTATGATATGGGTATGAAAATGTTTGAGGACACTGTCTTTCAGGACAAATCTATGTCACATTGCGAAAAGGTAGTAAGTACAGCACTCATGGATATAGTTCTAAAGAATAATTTTTTAATATTTAATGGTGAGCTATTTAAACAAACACAGGGAGTATCCATGGGAGCTGCTTGTGCTCCTACCTTTGCAAATATTATTCTAGCAAAATGGGAAGAAACTTTTGTTTTAAACTCTCAGTTTAATTCTTGCTGGTCCTTATATCATAGATTTTTGGATGATATAGTTATTTTCTGGACAGATAGCAAGGAAAATTTTCAAGAATTTATGAGATACATAAGTAATTCTACCCATTTTCTTAAATTTACGTATAAACATTCATATGATGTTCTCCAATATTTGGATCTAGAAGTTTACAAAGTAAATAATGAACTAGAAACCAGGATATTTAGGAAAGATACATTTTGTAATTCGTTCCTTCACTATAATAGTGCTCACCCTACACATTGTAAAAGGAATATAGTGAAGGGACAATTTGTAAGAGGATCTAGAATGACTAGCTTAGAGAATGATTTTGTTGCAGAATGTGAACTATTGGAAGAAATGTTTTTGGATAGGGGGTACCCCTATAAATTTATTAAGAAAATTAGGTTAGAAGTTGTAAATGGCAGAGAAAATAGATTTAAACCCATCAAAGGGGTTATGATTAGTAATGAGCAGGAAGAAAAAGAAAAAGTAAATAATGAATAAGAAAACCCAGTTAAATATCAAAGGGCATTGGTTCTGGAATACAATGCAACTAATTACTTTATAAAAGGAACCTTTCAAAAGGAATGGGAAAGATTCCTTGCCCTTACCGACTTGGAAGATATACCGAAGTCATCACTAAAAGTGGTTTACAAAAATTCTAGCAGTATAAGAAATATATTAGAAAATAAAAACAACAATTGTGGTAATCAAAGGGAAGGTGGAAAGAAATTTGGCACATTTAAATGTGGTAGGTGTAACCAGTGTGGATATATTTCTAATAAAGAAAAGATTTTTTTAGAAAGTAGAAAAAGATGGATACAAAGTAAAGGTTACTATAATTGTGACACTAGGGGAATAGTATACCTAGCTATATGTCAAAAATGTGGTTCATTTTACGTAGGGAAAACAGAAAGAACCCTGAAAAGGAGAATATATGAACACATTTATGACATTTCTAAAGGAAAGGAAACAAACGCATTATTTAAACATTCCAAAACATGTGAAGGGTATAAATTCCACTTTTTAGTACTAGATCAAGTAAAACAAGATATTAGGGGAGGTATATGGGAAGAGAAAATCGAATATAAAGAGTTATGGTGGCAGGTAACTCTGGAAGCAGGTAGATTTCCAGGGTTGAATGAGTATCTTTCCATATTACCACTGCTTAAAATAAGGGCTGCCAAATATTAAAGTAATAATTTTTCAAGACAGTAGATGGCACTGTTTTTCCCTCTACAATTCCTTTCTGTACCTCCTTAGGAATTACAAGTAGTACAAAGATGGATTTTATATAGTGTTTATTTTTGTTTAAAACAAGTCATATGTAATATAAAATGTTATGGTTTTATAAATATTTATATAATTAATGGCTTTACTCATAAGCTGTTATTTTTGATAAGGAATAAAATGAATTTAACATTTTACTTTTTAAATTTTATATTCAATGAGCTAATGAATATTTATGAGCCCACTACAATGCTGGTTTGACTGTTTGAAATGTAATTAAGGAGCATTACTGGATAATGAGTTTCTTAATTTGCATAAAAACTGTTGAGGAGGGAGTTTTATTCATTCATCTGATGAAGTCCTACTGTGGGGACGAAAATGCATGGATGTATTTTAAAGAAAAGCGTTAATGATTTGTGACAGTGCGTGGATGTTTTTTTGAAGGTGTTTGGAATAAATACTGAATTTTCAGTTTGTTTCGTCTTTGCTTCCAACCTACAGCTTTCGTTTTATTTATTATGTGGCATAGCACATACTGCGAAGATTTGTGTACATGTGCATGGATTATACTGCAGAGTTCCAACCAGATATATCCTGGCAGTGGAACTGTGACTTCAGGAGCCCAAACACAGACTCTATGATGTTACAGGTTTAAGTGTGTGCCTCATTATGGCATTTTTCCATGGCTGTGTGCACTTCTGATGGGTGTCATCAGCCGAGGTTCCAGGGCATAGTCAGCATTCCCCAGTACATGGCTCTGTGAGATGTCCCCCCAGCAAACATCTAGTACAGCTGTGATGTGTGCCAGATATGGGAGTTATGACAACTGCTGGGTTTGCCAGCACACACATTCAAGATAATTCCCTGGGTATTACACAAGACTTGGCAGTTGATGGAGTGGTATCCCTTGCGGTTAATGTGGATTCTACCCTGCTCTCCCGATGGTGCCTTAATGTGTACATGACTGCAATCTATGGTACCTAGTACTTCAGGGTAGTACACTACATGGTAGAGCTGTTGTATATTGCTAGCCTTCTCATCAGAATTACAAGGAAAACATATGTGCTCACTTTCATGTATTAGCATAGCATCCAATAATTAGAGGAAGATCCTGGAAGTTGATGCCTGTGACACACCCATCATGTCCCCAGTTGATCTTTGCAAGGTACCTGTAGCTAAGATTCTAAGGGCTCCACATACCTTAGTTTCCAGTGAGATTGGTTCCCCCTCAGTTGGCTCTGTTTCTGGGTTGAGGGCAGCAGAGGTCACAGTTTTCTTGCAGTGTGTCCTTATCCACCATGTAGCAGTCTACAATCTCGAGGTCATGTAGCATCTGAAAAGTTAATCTGGGCCTGAAAACTATTCTCCTTCTCAGCATAGGTCTATTGTCACCAGCAACAGGACCATTGGCTCCAGCCTGTAGCACATACAGATGTATCAAAGCAGCAGCAGCCCCTAGCAATATGTCCCTGTAGATTTTCCATGTCTCTACTCCTACAGTATTCAAATATGCAGGAAAAACCAGTATGAACTCTGCATGGATGCCTTGTTGAATAGCTCCACCTTGTTGGATTAGTTCATTAACCTGCAATTCACTCACTTATGCTGTAATTAGTGTCTAGTAAACACACCTGCTGCTTGATCATTATTGTGCTATGGGCAACTCTGCGCACTTCTGTGCACCTTCGCTCACCTCCAAGTAAATAAGATAAGCACAACTGGGGTTACTTTCCTCAATTCCCATGATATTGCGCAAACACAAAGCACAAAAAGTAAAGGAAAGGTAAAACACCTTGTACTAGAACCCAGGACCATCTATATTCCAACCTTACACATACTCGTGCTGCCATAGGAATAGTTACATGACAAGCACAGGGAAACTTGCCATTCATTCCTCCATTGTCCATGATTGTACCAAGTGCTGTATTGTGCAAACAATGACCAAAATAATGAAAAGAAAATACTTAAAGTAGACAGAGATTGCACATTTTTCCAACAAATGAAGAGGAGATTGCAACTTAATGAAACAAAACTTCGGAAGTGTACATTACATATGTGCATTTTTACCCTTCACAGACCTACATGTACACCTTTGTAAGTCTAATCTGACACACACCCCTGATGTTATCATTCACTGTTGCCATCCATTGAAAACAAACACTGAGGGAGTGCCTACATGATGTGAACATCCCTAAGTTTCCAATTTATTGGGATTTAGCAATTGTAATGTTCAGACCTCATTTGCCTCTTCAATATGCTGACAGCTCTGAATCTGCATGGTTGCATGGTCAGCAAATGTCTAGCCAGGGTAATTGAAGGGGAGCCAAATGCTTACATGCCACTATGAACAGTCTGTTTCATGGGGTTTACACTTTTAGCTGTCTGCATTAGTTACAAGTGTATTCTTCATTTGGTGTGGAAGAGTGAAGATACATTTCTGTTATGGCACATAGAAAGAATATGTTGCTACTGTTACTCTCCTTTTGTTGCATTCACCCTGTATAGAACTGGAATTACGTGTCTGCTGTCATGGTTAAGGTCAGTTCTGTACAAATCTAAAAACTTTTACTTGCTTTTCTGTCCATGTAGACTCCTTTCCATGGCTGTATTTGAAAAGTTTTTGAATATATGGGGAACACCAGCATGGAGTCTACATGAATGCTTTAGAGCTTGTTGAATTGCTCCACCATTTTGGTTTGCTTGATTAGCATACAATTCAGCTACTTATGCTGTAATTAGGATGCCATGGTACATATCATGTTTGCATGTGAGTGTGTGCTGCTACACGCAGCTTACTGATCTAAAAATATTTGCGGTCATGTATCCATCGCGCATTGATGCTCACACTGTGAAAAATGATTGTGCAGGCTTTATTGAACCCCCCCCCCCAATATCTATGCATCCCTATGAATCTATGTTGTTATAACATATACATGTATATTACAACCTCCTGGCTCTCAACTGTAAAGTAGGTAGAAGTGAGATGTGGTCATTTAAGTCAGGAGAGTTAGAAGCATTTAGCTTCAGCTGCCAAATTAACTCTCTATTTTCTAAAAATATTTCCCAGTCACCACCCCTTTATTTGGGGTGACAACCTCTAAAATAACAAAAAAGATTTTTTTTTGTAATTTGTACATGACAAAGTATGTTTAAACAGAGAACTGTTCAAATTTCCTTTACAAATATCATAGTAGTACTCGTTAATATGTATATGAAAACAGCTTTCTGTTTTTCCAACATAAAAATTGTTACAGCTGGAACAGATAACAATATATACTATTCTTTTACTGTAACAGTTGCCCTTGACCAGTTTTAATTTTTGTTCATTAACCACAAGGGTGTCTCCTTCAAAAATGTAGCAGCACTGATTACAGGTTTCACATTTACATGTACCTAAAGAAAGGTTGTTTATAAGTAAGTTAGGTGGTTTTTCAAATAAGTAAATAAGTATTTTAAATGTTTTCCTATTTTGTAAATAAAACTAGGTTTGTCACCAACCACACTGTGTAAGTCAGGGTCTATTTTAAATAAATTCCAGTTATTTTTTACTACAGTGTCTATTTTTTATTTCCTGAGTGAAACTGTTATAGGTTTGTTGCTTTGCCATTGTCAGTAGTTTATCCACAAGGTCTGATCCTAAAAAAGGGAGGCATTTTGTACCCCAACCTTTTGTGATTTCTGATCATATAATGTTAATTATACAATGACTGGCCGTTAATATTTGAAAATGAGCATGCTGATTGGCCAGCCCAACCAGCTTGCCCATATGCCAATGGAAAAAGATCCAGTCACAGACTTCTTTCTGTTCGTATATTCCATAACTTTTATTTTTTTTTTTAACAAAAAATAAATAAAAAATCTATAGTCCGGACTCTGGACATACCAGAGAGGCAGCATGGAGGAAATACAAAGAAAATCAGGTGCATTATTTAAAACTAAATGCACGTACCTGATTTGCATTCCATTTCCTCCATTCTGTCTCTCTCTCGTACCCCTAATGTAGCCAAAACTTTTTTTTTAATAAAAAAAAAAAAGAAAACAAAAACGGAGCAACGGAGACTTTCTTTTTCTGTTACTTTCTTTTCAAAGCATTAATGTACTTGGGTATGCGTGGGAATGCAAGTCCCATATGCATGCGCAATACATCAAAACAAGACAACAGGATGCCACTAGCCATGGAAGAGCAGTACGGAGTTACATTATTTAAGAAAAGTAAGTATTTTTTTTCTTAAATAATGTCATTGTATAATATCAATAATCGACTCCGTGGTTGTGGTATTTTGAAATGTACCCACTGTTGGCTTTATTTAATCACTTGGGCTTTGCACTTATGATTAAACCACACCAACCATGGGTAAATCTTTAATACACCACACCACATCATCGGTTATTGCGTAAGTAACTAATGTGGTTATCCCCTTTCTAGGCACATGTTGGTCATCTTGTGACGTCCTAACAAGAATGAATCAAAAGTAGAATACATTCTAGTTGCCCTGAGAAGTTGTCCATTGAACACACTTTTTTTTTACTACTAAAGGAATGACAACTTTTATAGGCAGATAGTTTCTCTCAGGAAATAAAAACCCTAGTAAAAATAATTGGAATTAATTTAAAATAGACAATAACTTACACAGTTTGGTTGGTGTAAGTTATTTACATAACAGGAAAAAAAATGTAAATACTTGCGTGAAAAAACACTTAACTTACTTATGAACAACCTTCCTTTAGACACACGTAAATGTGGAGCCTGTAATCAGTGCTCCTACAGTTTTAAAGAAGACACCCTCATGGTTAATGAACAAAGACTGAAACTGCTCAAGGACAACTGTTCCACTAAAGGAATAGTATATATTATTATCTGATCCAGCTGTAACAATTTTTATGTTGGAAAAACAGAAAAATGTTTTTGTAAATGTGTTTACAAGCACTACTACAATATTTCTAAAGGAATTTGGACAATTTCCTGTTTAAACATACTTTGTCATGTACAAATTACAAAAAAATACTTTTTGGTATTTTAGAGGTTGTCACCCCAAATGAAAGGGGTGGTGACTGGGAAATGTTTTTAGAAAATAGAGAGTTAATTTGACAGCTAAAGCTAAATGCCTCTAACCCCCCCCCCCCGGGTTAAATGACCACATCTCACTTCTACCTACTTTAAAGTTGAGAGGCAGGAGATTATAATATATGTGTATAATTTTATGACAGATTCAGAGAAGTACAGGTTCTATTATTTAATATTATGCTTTTATCTAATACATTTTATACATTTTAAATGTTTTGTAAGTTTTTGTATTATTTTGTGGAGTGCTGTCTCTGAATAAACCAGTGTGCTGTAATTTGTTGGGATGTCTGTGCTGTATTCTTATCATTTCTGGTCTTTTCTACAGCACTTGCTTCCATTGTCTGTGTTTTTGTATTATTTCATTTACTTAATGGATGCTTTTTTAAACATGAGTTACATCTGACTGAAAGGAATATTCTTTGTGCCTGTTTGTTTAAGGAACAATGAGATTCTCAAATTCGACGAGACATGGAATGAGATTTTCTGTAATCACATGATGTACCTTTTACTATTTAAGAAATTTGTTACATTCATGGTTCTGATGAAGTTCCATTAGATTTGGAAGGACAAAAGCACTTAACCAGTTTGTCATGTTCCTTCTGTTTTATTAAATTATTAAATTATTCTCCGGTGGTTTACAACCTGTGAGTCGTTTGCTTCATTTTGTACAAGGGCTTTTGTGCTTTGACAGATTGCACAATGTTCCTTCTGGTTTTCATGCATATACCTAACATCTGGAAATGTTATCTGATAAACAGCAATATTACAGCATACTGATTACCTGAGCACATATGCCTGAGTTCATCCACATGTTGTAATGCTGTTACATAGATGGACATATGACATGTTGAGATTCATTTGCAACCATAGAGAATTAATTATGCAGTATTGTGCTGTCATTCATAAGGATTACGCAGGTGTTCCCAAGCAGTATTGTGTGACTGTCTGCACTTGTGTCATTAACTGTTCTGCATTAGCTGCATCCACTTCAGTTGTCATGTATTCACATATTGTGTCAGAGCCCTCACACACACATTTCCACTAATAAACATATAGACATATGATGTACAATTCATATAATAACGTGAAATAGGTAGAGCTGTATGACTAAGTTAACAGTTGTACTGTGTTGTATATGATTCAGACCAAATGCTATATTTGGAGGTGATGTTCAGCCTGAAGTCCAATTGTAGCATAGATACATTAGTAGTGTGACTATACTGCATCAGAGATGCACTGCTACATCACAGCAGTATTACCACTTGATAGTTTGCATGAACACATATAGATGTATGTCAAGATTTCATGGCAGTATAGCATTTTCACTGGCAATGTCAGGGTGACAGTGATCATGTGGCACATGTGCTGAGTGTTGACATGTATTTACAGAGGGCGATCCACATGTTGTTTAGTATGTGTACAATATTACAGTGACAGCTTCCTTGCTCATTGACACTAGACTTTGCACTGCTGTACTTTCTTTGCACATGGACATAGTTGATGCATTGCCACCAGTCTCACATACTGTTGTACCATTCATTAAAAGGGATCACGTCTAAATTCGCACATCAAATGCAGATGCTTCAGATAATATCCATTGCTATTACATGTAGCAGATATATACAATACTTAGCTGTGTGTAGGGAATACACTCATAATAGTGTGCTGTTTGTAAGTGTTGTTATCCATATGGCTTGCAACTATGTCAGCTAGGGATGGTTTAATCAAGTTTATCAAATTTGTCACAGTGAGTCAGTCATACAGAGATATTCTTTGCGATGCATACCCATTAGGATTTGACAGTGCAGGACATCTCTTCCAGGTGTTCTACTAGATGCATGTGTGATATGTCTTTCAATGTTGCACCCAATAAATACACAGGTCAATGACAACATTGATGGCATGTGTTTGATTTTTGCAGGTGTGGATTGTGTCTTGTAACTCATGCAAACATCTCAAATGGCCAGGATTGCCCCAGATTTCAGCTCCAGGTTTAATACTTCCTCTCTCTCTTAACTGCTTGAAAGAGTAGTCATTTTTGGGAAGGGGGTGGTGAATTCCACTTATATATGGTAATATGTAACTAGTGCCAGAGCCCTACATGTACATGCTTGGGCTGGAGTACAGATAATGCAGGGTTCAAGTATGGGCCCTACAACCTTCTTACTTATTTTTTGTGTATTTTTGCCTTTATTGCACACAGGGGTGTGTAATGGCACCATGTGCAGCAGTGACTGAAACTACACTTAAGGACTGCAAACAAGTAGCAGGTGTGTCTCATAGCTACTCATTACAACAGAAGCAAGTGATTTTCAGCACAATGCTATTCCAATGGTTGTAAAACAGGCAGGTAGGCCCAAGTCTGTTTTTTTCCTGTCTACTGCAATACAATTATAGTAGACTCAAGGAACTTTTAACTGAGACAATGTTAGGGGCTGTTGTAGCTTTAATCCAGACATATGTACTAGAGGCTGAAGCTTAGGCTGCTGGTTCTGATGACAATAGGCCTAGGCTTAGGAGGAGAAGAGCGTTCAGGCCCAGGCTAATGTTTCACATGTTACATGAGGTGGAGATGGTAGAACACTACAGGGTGCACAGGGACACATTACAAGAACTGTGCCACCCTTAACTTAAACATAGAGCCAACTGAGGAGAACCCATCCCATTGGAAACTAAGGTGTGTGTAGCCCTTAGGACATCAGCCGCAGGTATCTTACAAAGACCAAATGGGGATATGATGGGTGTGTCAGAGGCATCGGCATCCAGGATCCTACACAACTTCCTGGATGCCATGCTCATGCATGGCAGTGAGCACATATGTTTTCCTTGTAGGTCTCAGGAGAGGGCCAGCAATATGTTTCATTTCTTCTGGGTAGTGCAGTACCCTGAAGTACTAGGTGCTCTGCACTCATGCACACATCAAGGCACAAACCAGTGAGTGGGGTTGAATCTACTGTAACCACAAGGAGTTCCCCCTCCATCAACTGCCAAGCCATGTGTGATGCTCAGGGAATTATCTTGAATGTGTGTGCTGGCAACCCTGGCAGTTATCATGAATCCCATATTTGGCACACATCACAGCTGTACCAGTTGTTTGCTAGGGGGTTAACCCACAGGGACATTTACAGAGCGATGCTGGCTATGCACTGGAGCCATGGCTGATACCACCCATCAGAAGTGCACACACTCCCACAGAAGAATGGTATGATGAGGCACACACTCAAACTAGAAACCTCTATAGTCAGGCACACTGATGTCCCACTCACCAGGCTGAACAAGGAGAAAATTACAGTTAGCTGCCTGTCGGGTTCCGGGATCTGCCACTCTGTCACTGTCCATGTTGGAGTAAATGACTTGAGACATACCTCCCTGGACTACATGAAAAGAGACATGGAAGAGCTCTTAGATCATGTGGTGCAGGCAGGTATGACCCTAGCCCTGAGTAGCATCCTGCCTTCGCCCAAAATGATACCACAGTATAAGGACAAAATAATTGACTTCAACAATCGGCTAAGCTTCTGGTGTCATACAAAGGGGATCCAGTATCTGTCTGCCTGGGACAACATGATCGACAGGCCACAATGCTTAGCCAGAGATGGACTGCATCTGTCACCCCGGGATTCAAGTTACTGGCTAAGGCTCTTGCCACCCCTCTAGAGCCTTTTTTAGGCAAAGTTCAAAGGACAAAATGACCACCGTAACAGGTACAAGCATGCAAAATCTGAAGGTAATGCTACTCAGTGCTATAAGTCTAAACCTCAAAATGCACTCTCTTGAAGCACTCCTAAAATGGAGAACATCAATATCTGTGCAGTAACTGAGACCTGGTTCAAGGCTCCAGAGAGCACTACTGCAGTACCAGGCCATACCTCTTACCACACTTTTTGGCCACAAAACCAGGACCGAAACACTAAAGGTGGAGGAGTATCCATATTCACCAAGGATATTCACAACACCAGGCTAGTTGCCCAGCACAATGCATCTGAAATTCTCTAGATGCAACTAACACTAGGTAAGACTGCAATCCAAATTGTAGCTTACTACAGATCCCCCACCATGCCCCAAGATTCTCACTACACCTTTCTAAACATACTGGAAAATATTAAGATACAAGCAAACACCCTAATACTGGGTTATTTCAACTACCCTGCCATTAACTGGGAAAATTATTCGTGTACCAACACCTTTGTTCAACTGTTCTTGGAATTCATAAATTCCAGCATCCTGGATCAACTAATCCTTAGTCCAACCAGGGGCTCCAATATTCTAGACCTGGTCAATACCAACATGGGAAATCGATGCTCCACACCTATTGTCACCCCCTCGTTGGTTAGGTCTGACCATAAGCTAATCACCCTTGACATCCACACCCCATACCCACCCCCCAGTAAGGAAACCTCCATAAAAAACTTCTCCTAAGCCAACTTCATGCTATTCAAGTCAGACATGACAAACTTCATGACATCCATGCAGATG
Source organism: Protopterus annectens (assembly GCF_019279795.1). Taxonomy (NCBI): domain Eukaryota; kingdom Metazoa; phylum Chordata; order Ceratodontiformes; family Protopteridae; genus Protopterus; species Protopterus annectens. Next base: position 377,546,039 of record NC_056736.1, read on the forward strand.
GGAACTGAAAGTTCGACTGCTGAATCCTACACTAAGGCACTGTACAAGCACATCCACTCGTGCACAAATCGTGCCATCACCAATAGAAACAAGATACTCTCCTTCAAAAAAAGGAAGGCAATCTGCTGGTACTGTGCCATAAACAAACTTTACATCAAAAGGAAGAAACGGTTGCAGAAAAGAGGAAAATCCCAGGATGCAACAAACTCCATTACCAGCCTCAGTAAGAAGCTGAGATCCCTCATAAAATCCTCCAAAGCTAGTTACGAAAATAAAATTGCCAAAGATTCCAAAGACAACTACAAGGTATTCTATAGCTATGTCAAGAATCTAAATGGCAATGCTCAGATCTGCTCTGAGCTACAACAGAATGGCATTAAATATACTGATCCCAAGGATATTAACGATATCCTGGCAGATTGATTCAGTGCAAACTTCTCCCTCCTCTCACCCCCTAAGGGGCCCATCTCAATACCGAAAGATTGCCAAATTCCGGTAATAACAGCTACACAGGTAAAATACACACTCTCCAAAGCTAAAAATACAGCATCCATGGGACCAGACGATATTCCTGCTGTGTACTACATGAACTACAAAATGAACTGACACCTCACCTAAGTGTCATGTTTAATCATAGCCTCACCACAGTCTTTGTGCCCACTGAGTGGCGCACAGCTACAGTTATCCCACTCCACAAGGGGGGATCCACCTTGGATCCCAGGAACTACTGCCCCATCAGTCTGATGAGCCTAATCTGCAAGGCAATGGAACATATTATCATGGAACTTATAAACAAAGACATTGGCAATCTTCAAACACTGGACCTCATGCAGTTTGGGTTCGTGAAGGGCCGATCTTGTCTCCTGAACCTGATTGACTTCCTTGAATCAGTTTCCAGAGCTATGGACAAAGATAAGGTGGTCCACACAGCCTATCAGGACCTCACCAAGGCCTTCGATTCCATTCCCCACTCTGGAATCATAGATAAACTTACTAAGCTGGTCATTAATCCGTACGTCACTAGATGGGTTGCCAACTGGCTTACTGACAGAACCCACACTGTAAAAGTAGCCGACTCCAAATCCAGCTCCAGAAGAGTGACAAGTGGAGTACCTCAGGGTTCAGTCCTGGGACCGCTCTTGTTCGGCATCTACTTCTCTGAAGTACAGGCCAACAATAAGGGACTCTGGCTAACAAAGTTCACAGATGACTGCAAACTGGGAGCCATTATTGAATCCCCAAATTATGTGGATATTCTACAAAAGGGCCTTACAGAAACAGATGCTTGGTGCCAGAGCCATAGGCTCAAGCTCAGTGCCAAGAAATGTACAGTTATCCCCTTTGGGAAAAAAACACATACCCATGAATTACCACATAGGTGGTAGTACACTAAACACCAAAAGTGTGATAAGAGACTTAGGGGCACAGGTGAACAGTGGTCTCACCTTTGATAACCACATCGCCACAACAGTCAGGAAATCCTTCTATGTGGCACACCTCATCACTAAGGGCTTTTCATCCAGAAAATTGGAGGTCATCATCCCACTGTACTCATCCCTCAATCGACCCATTATAGAATACAATGCTCCATTTGATATGTACCTCTCAAGACATCTGCAACAACTGGAAAGGCTGCAGAAATGACTCACTAAAAGAATCACAGGCCTAAAGCAGATGTCCTATGCTGACCGTCTAAAAAAACTCCACCTATACTCTGTTGCATATCTTCTACTCAGAGGCAATCTCTGCTTAACATACAAGGCCATGTCAAACCCAGAGCTTTTGGACACACTTAAAGAAATCCCAGTCCATTTGAGACACACACTCCAGGGATCTAAACCTTGTCATCACAATGAACATAACATGCTGGAGGGATAGGTTCCTGACCAAGAGACTCCCCAGACTCTGGAATAGACTAACCATACATGTCAAGCAGAGTGCCTCTTTGGTCCTCTTCAAAAGGAACCTTGACGACTGGATGAGAGATAGGAAATTCACCCTGGGAATTACATCAGTCACCCTGCTAGGGGAAGTAAATACTGTGGGAAGAAATAGCCAAGGAATTGTTATGGCTAGGCTTGTATAGGCCCTAGGCCCGATAGCCTAGTACAAACCTATGAACCTATGACCCTATGTGTTTAGGCTGCTGATGACATGGTTCAGGTGCCTAGATGCATCCATTGGAGCCTTGCAGTATGATTCACATACATGTACAAAAATCTTCACAGTTTGTGCTGTGCTACACAATCTGATCCAGCAGAAACAGATGCAGCAGGATCAGCAAAGGGAAGGGGCACACATCCTCCTACCAGTACCTACATCACCACAGCCACAGTCAGAGGAAGACTCGGAGGTAGCTGCTGTGAACTGAAGCAGAACTAGGCATGCACGGTATGCCCTTGCTTTGGCTAAGAGACAATGCAGAGCACATTCACTGACCACCTAGGTGCCTAATACCATTCTTTGACTCACATACATAGATTAAAATTGATGCCAGGCAAATCTCACAACCTTTACCTCCCCATGTAATGGATGTGTACTGCTTACATCAGACAGAGTCAGCCCTTAACCAAAACTGTATCAAGTGCTGAAATTGCAAGCTAAGTGCTGACCCTACACTGTATTCTGTAATAATAATATGCCATATATGTGACTTTCTTAACTTGGTACAGTAATCAATTAAATTCAGTTGTATTTGTTCAGAAAGTATCACAATGTGACAGCAGAGAACTTAGTTTACTTGCATGCAAAAGAGCTAACCATGCCCACTATGGCCTTAATTTGTCAAAGGGAGAATGTAGAGCTCAGTCACTGAACCCCTTGTGGTCTAATTTCTTTCTCCTACTCACATATATGTACAGTCAAATTTATGCCAGACTACTCACACAATTATTACCTCCAGATATATTACCTGCATACAGCCTGCATCACACAGAGTCAGCCCTGAACTAAAACTTAACAACTGCTACAATTGCAAGGTAGTGCACAAATATTCCTCTCAAATGGACAGAGTGTCACACAATGTCTAGAATCTGGCCTTATATTTTTGGTCCATTTTTCACAAAGATGTGTGGTGTTATGGAAAATTACTGGCAAATTATTACAGACTGAAGTCAGAAATTCATAACAGACATGAGTTTCAGACTTCATCTCCATCAAAAATTTCATGATAATACACAACCTGTTATTTTATCAACTTTCTTAGTTTGTAAGAGCAATATTTAACAAGTGATCCTATTTTACTGCCTTTATCCCAAATTTATTTATGACTTTGGCCACATTTCATGTTCTAAGAAGTTGAGTGGCATGGTCCTGAACCTGGGCTGATTGTTTAATGATATTATGGCATATATTCTTGATTGGTTTACCTTGCTACAGTAATCAGGTAAATATTGTTGAATGTCTACAGAAATAACTGTAATGTGACAAGAGAGCAAATGTGTTCACTTACATGTTCCCATTGCTAAGTATTATATCTCATCCATTACAGACTGACACAATCAATTTTTTCATGCATGCCTAAGTTGGCTGGAGAAGCTGCTATCCCTCATTTAACATAATACCTGGAGGAGGAGACACAAATGTCAGCCACTCCAGCCAGTGGCATACTGAGGTGATAGTGATGATAGTCCAGTGGGTGAGAACTCACTGTCACCCAGCTTGACAACCATGGGTTTGTGATTTCCCCACCATCACTCTAATCATGGTGTCCACCCAAACCTTCTGTGTCCATCACTGTCCCTGTCTCTGTCTCTTGTCTTGTTTGTCTTGTCTGTCTGTAATTGCTTCCTCACCTACCCAACTTATCTCACCCAGACATTCCTGTGTCCCTCCCCCAACATTCATTTCTCTCTCTCTCTCAAAACAAACAAAAAAAAATGTACCATACATTGCTCTTTTTCACACGTGTCTTCTTGACACACTTGATTTGGTCCAATTGGATATTCAACATAATTGCGTTGTGGTCACCCCTCTCTCTGGAGGTGACAGTCCAAATTCAGTTAATATTTGACAGATATGTTCACTTTACATTGTTAAAGAAATGGATGATTCTTTCCTACCTCCCTCCTCCACATTCCTGCCCTGCTTTCCCCTTGTTCTTCCCCCTGCTTCCTCCCCATTTCACTACTTTTCTATGTTCCTCATTTCTTTTCTTTAATGCATTATTGTGTGATGGTGCACATTGCAAACCAATGTTCAGCAAAGGTAATGCGAAAATACTTAAAAGTATTACATACAACTTTATTCAAACTCAATACCATCTGGCTCCAGAATGGAAGGTATCACTGCATTAACTGCATAACATGTGCTGCCACAGAGTCATATAAGTTGCAAGTGTATTCCAGAGACTTAGTACTAACTGTCAGACTTTCTCTTCCTCCTGCTTGCTCCCCATTTCACCACTTTCCTGACTACCCATTTTTAACGCCTTTAATCTGGTCAAAAATAGGATCACATACAACACAAATAAGTAGCAGATAAAAGCAATGGATCCCTTCACTTTTTGGGCTCCATTTTTGTGAGGAGATGCGCATCATGTATCAATGCACACTGATGGTGAGCTGTGGCAAAATGCAGCAATGCATCTCATATAAACAATTTATGTCATTGCATTATCACTCAGTAATGAAAAGTATTTAAAATATTAGATATGCCGGTATTAAAATTCAGTACCATCTGGGCCAAAAAAAAAAAAAAGAAAAAGAAATGCATCAATGCATTAACACATGCTGCCACAACATCAATTAAACAATAGGTGTATTTCATAGAATCACTACTATCTGGCAGGCTTTAGCAATGTGGCTCACATTTATGCACTGCTCACTGATATGCAAACATGTGTATCTCACATGCATATACACTTCGATAACTGTCACTCAAACCTGGTGCTTGCTGCACTACGGAAATGTTTATATTATGCTGTATTACTGTTGTTTGCTGTTCATTTCCTGTGTATGACATGAAATTACATGTGTAAACATTACAAACTGAGGGCCCTATCTAAAAATATGTCACATATTTAAAATACATCCAGGTGTTTCCACCCCCCTCCAAGCACTACAACCCTGGTGACTCAGTACATTTTCCACACATATATATCAACCACACTACAAAATGTAATATCAAATATTGTGCGCTATACAATGCACATCAATCTGGTAATTTGCAGAACTACAACTATTGACCCATATGCCTAAAAACACTTATCTGCAAGGCTAGGGAAGGAATCAGCATGGACCATATCCACAGGGACACAGGTGGCCTTCAACACACTTGAGCCTACCCAAGAGGGTACAGCTTGCTTATTGAACCTTGTGGACTTCTTGGATACTGACCCTACAGACCTGGATGAGAGATAACAGGACATGCTGCCTATGTTGACTTATCAAAAGCCTTTGACACTATCCTCCATTCATGTATCATAGTGGAAATCTTGCATGTGAGAATTAAGCCATACAGGGAAAGGCAAATAACTCACTGACATAAAACACACTCTCAAAGTTGGAGACTGCACCTCCACCAGTAGCCAATTAAAATTAGAATACCACAAGTGTCTGTGCTGGGCCCTCAACTGTTTGCAAACTACTTCCTTGAAGTGTTGGCAATGGTAGATGACCTGTGGTTTACCAAGTTTGCAGATGACTGGTAAAGGGGTGCACTAATATAGAGTGCCCCAGTGATGGTAACATATTATGGAAAGAGCTGTCATACACAAATGATTAGTGCCAAACTCAGGCACTAAACCTTAAGGTATACAATGGCTGATTGTCCTCTTTGGCAATGAAGACCCCTGCTAATTATGATAAACATAAGCAGCCCTCTAAACTCAAACACAGTGTTGTGAGACTTGGGAGCACATGTTGATAGCAATCTACACTTTCATTATTATGTGTCCATAGTGGTGGCACATTCTGCATTGTGCACATCACATCAAGACCACGGTGGTTATATCTCTGGTGTACTCTACCCTTATCAGATCACAAACTGAGTACAATGCTCCCTTCTGTCTGTACTTCATCAGATACCTGCAGCAACTGGAGAAACACAGGTTTGTACCTGGGACTATCCAGGACCTCCAAACATGGGAAGACTAAAAGACCTGTCAGTGTACTCAGCATCATGCAGGCTGCTGAGAGGTGACCTATTCCTGCCCTACAGAGCAGTCTTAGACCCTGACATACTGGGAATGCTGCACATCTGCAAATCAAATGGGACACATATAACTTGTCCCAGGGATTGCAATCTAGTCTGTGACATAAATAGAACATGTTGGGGAGATAGATATATCCCTAATGACTCACACTCTTTTGTAATAGGCTCCCACTGCATGTGAATCAGTGCTTCTCAATGACCCTGATCAAGCACAACCTTGATTACTACTTGGGTGATTGTAAAGTCACCTTTGGGGTGGCACCTATGACCCTCACGACAGAGCCAGTTGGTGTTGCTCAAAAACTTGCTCTGCTAACAATGAACATTCAGGTATGCTTCACAAGGGTACTTGTGTTTTTACATGGCTAGTCTTCTAGACACTGTATGGCCATTAAGCTAGTAGCCTCCTATGTACATATGAGACTGTGAGCTTATGCAGGTCTCCCAACATTTTGTCTCTCATGTGGCTGTTGAAGTTATCTACTATAGATTCATTGCAGTGCTGCAAAAATCAGACTTGTGGTGTGGTGCTTGCATACCATACTGTGTTCTGCAGTCTGTGTACTTAGATAGGTAGTGGTTCTGTTCTTACTGCAGTCAACTGGCTGTGTCTGTGTCTAGCCAGAAGAACAGATGTGTGTATCCTGCAGTTACCACTCCACTCTCCTGACTTGACAGTATTTTGATACTTACACATGCCTACAGATCCATTTCATGCAGGCTTTCCATCTTCTACTCTCCGACATGCACTGCTGATGTCATGCAATATAAGTTGACCTGCAGTTGACCTGCAGCCATCTAAAAGTCAGACTAGTGCCGTTGCATTTGCGTAATGCACTGAGTTATATAGTATGTGTACGTAGATAGGGATGTGATCAATTCTACTGCAGTCAACTGCGCGTGCGTGTGTGTGTGTGTGTGTGTGTGTGTGTGTGTGTGTGTGTGTGTGTGTGCGTGCATCTGTGAGCTGTTGCATGACACTGCAGAGAGCATTTTATAGCAGCATGTGGGACACTTATATTCTCCTCAGCAGACACTGTTGATGTCATCAGCTATAAAGTGCTGTGTGTGACATTCTGAGCTGGATTTGAGTTGTGGCACTTGTATAAAGTACTGTGTTCTGTAGTCTGTGTACCGACATAGGTAGGGGTTCTATTCTCACTGTAGTCAACTGTGCATGTGTATGAGTTGTTGCTTGACATCACAGACAGCATTTTGCACCAGCATGTGGGACAGTGCTGGATACTCTTTAACAGTCACTGCTGATGTCATCAGCTATAAAGTGTTGTGTGAGACACTCAAAGTCAAACTTGTGCCATGATGCTTGCATAAAGTACTGGATTCTGTAGCCTATTTAATTAGATAATTACAGGTTCAACTCTCATTGCAGTTCACTTAGTGTGATTGAGCATGTTTGTACACAAACGTGTCAGCAAAGAGAGCATTTTACAACATCATGTAAAACACTTCTTTTATCATCTTTCTCTCAACAGACTCTGCAGATTTGCACATCTGCAGTATACCCATCAAGGCATGGTCAGAGATGTCCTGTAGTCCAGGCACAAGCCAACTCATCCTTTCCATTACAGATTTCAGGAATAGAGCTTTCAGTATATCCAGATACATCATGGTATGGTTTGCAGGACCTGTATATTCTTTTTGTGAGACCCCCCCCCCATGGTCTGTCCAGCTGCTGCAGGTGTCCGCTGAGGTACAGGCAAATCAAATCATTATACTGTATTAGTGTTAGATGAGGTTTGAATACAGTGCTGTTATATCCTCCTCAGATCTGGATACAATGGCCTGAATTCTGCGGTGCACAATGTAGCTTTTCCATATGACTGTGGAAAGTTAGGTGATATTCAGATTTCTATCCATCTGCATTCCCAAATCTTGCACCACTGGTTTCAGCACAGGGAGGAGTATTGTCAATGGTGTATTTACCAGGAGATTCTACTTCATATTTATTAGTAGATCGTGTGGCTTTGGCACCAATCTTGTGTGTGTGTGTGTGTGTTAGCCCCTCTTCTACTATAGTCACATCACTGGTGGACACAATTATTGCAACCAATATGCATGAATCAGCAAATCTGATAAGCTACAGGTTGCATTTTGTAGCCTGGACTGTTGAGAAATAGATTCCAAATAGTGCTGGGTCCAGCACAGATCCTTGGGTTACACCACTGTTGACAGCTGCAGTGGTAGAGGGTGATTCACCAACTTTCACATTATACGGTCTGTCGGTGAAGACATTGGTTAACTATCTAGGGGTGTAAGTCTTAACTCCCAGCTTTTAATTTCTCCAAATCTTTTGGGTTTCTAATACCATAACGGAATGGACCCCATATTCCTATGTCAAAGTACGATTAAAGTTCATGAAATTAGTACTGTTTCAATCTTTGATATAAGCCAGAAGTGCTCTTCACAGCACCCACAATCTACCCAAAAATGACTACTTAGTAACATATCTAAATATGACTGTAGATTCTTTTTTATAAGACGCATTGCTCCTACTACTATTGGAACTCTCCGGATATATTTCTTCCACATTGCTCTCATTTCTGTCTGCAAATCCTGATATTTTATGACTTTGTGTCTCGCTGTACACAAGACACCGTAGTCACTGGGGGTGGTGATTTCAATGGTCAATGCTACTTTTGTTGTCTTTTTGTAGACTGCTATATCCAGTTTTATAGCATCTATCTTTTGATGCGTTGGCAATGAGTGATACCATGTGATGTAGACCATCATTTACTGTGATGCTTTGTAAATCATGTTTCCAGTGTTTTTCAGCCACTTCATAATGTTGCACAATCCCACATTATTGTGCCTTTCAGCATATAGTCCTTCTGCTATTAGTATGCCACAATCAGCAACAAGTTGTGCAACTGTTTCAAATTCTGTTTTACAAAACCTACATTTATATTTTTCTCCCACATGTTCAATGGACTTTGTAAACCAATGTGTATGTAACCCATTATCTTGGGCCATCAATATTAACCTTTCATCTCTTGATTTGAATTCACCTCTCTTCACCATTCCTACATTAACTCCTGATCCACATGAGATTCTTGCAGAAGTTTTCTATACTTACAAATATATTTATGCATTTCCCACATTTCTTGACTTCTCATCTGGTCCTTCACCTTATATTCTTTCTTTTGTTTTTTAGCACATTCACTTGTTGCTTGATTTTTATCTATTTCTGGTTTGATTTTCATTCCTGTTTGATGCCGACATGCTTCTGCTAGACTAACCAGAGAAGTCATCTTACATTTATTCTCCTCATGTTTCAAAACTTTCACTACATTTGTGTCTTGTGAGGTCAACAAACATGTGTGCAGTCCCATGGTTGCAGATCTATACATGTAATCAATTTCAAGAAGGCCCATTCCTCCTTCGGAACTGGGAATATATAGTCTTGGTATACAATTATTTTTATAAATCATTTGGTGAGCATGAAGCATCCTTCTTTTTTTCCTTTCTAATCTATCCAACATGTTTTGGGGCCAGTCAATCACTCCAAAACTGTAAGTAAGGACAAGAAGAGCAAATTGGTATATAGCTTGCATTTTGTTCCTATATGTCAATGCTGTTTTCAGGATTAATTTAAGTCTTCTAAAGTATTCCTTACTAAGTTTTATTCACATTTGTCCATGTGTTATTGTTGATTCTAAATTCTCAAATATGTATATACTCTCTCTTGCTCAAGTTCTTTTATATCACATTATTCTCCCAAACTGATGTTTCCTTGGTGTCACAGTTTTCTTGCTTTAAAGATTGCTTTTGCACAATTATCAAGACCAAATGATATTCTTATATCATCTGAAAAAGTTTTGACAACTTGCAGTTGTGTAACTTTGTTTTTACCTACTTTTCTTCGTTGATTACCTGCTGAGAAGGGTGCTTTGCTTGTCAGGTAACTTTGTTTTTACCAACTTGCAGTTGTGCTTTCAGTTTCTCATTTGATGAGCTATACAGTTTTAAATCATCAACAAACAGAAGATGAGAAGTGTTTGCACTTTGTTGTTTTCTAGGAGCCAAATTATAGCCATGACTTAAGCTGTTAAGTAGGCAGCTTAATGGGCTAAGGGCAAGACAGAATAGCAGCGGTGACAAAGAGTCACCCTGGAATATCCACCTTTGAATTGTTATCCCTGGAATTATAATTTATCCTTTATCATGGCTTAATTGCAAAGTGGTCTGCTACTGTTTCATGGTCACTACAATGTAGTTGATCAGTGTAGGGTGTATCTTACACATTTTTAATAACTCTTTTATCCACCAATGTGGGATACTATCAAATGCTTGTTTGTAGTCAATCCATGCCTCACTTAGATGTTTCGTCTTTTTACAGTTCTCCACTATGACTTTATTTAACAACAAATGATTCTTTGTTCCATATAACTTTATTTTATTGCCCTTTTGTTCTATTGCCATAATTGAGTTTTCTTCTAAATGACTATAAATTCTGTCAGCATCAAATCCAGTGTATAGTTTATATATCATTGAAAGGTAAGTTTTCGCTGTATAATTTTTAGGGTAACTTGTAGGTTCACTCTTAAGAAGGAGCATCTTTTCCTATTGTTAGCCAGGTTGGTGTCTGCTCAGGGTGTGCATATATATTGTTCTTACTCATAGTTAATCTTCATGCAAAGATGTTAATGCTTTTAACCAGAAGTTAGGTACTGTATCTGGGCCTGGCATTTTCCAATTAGAGGCTTTTCTTAACATAATTTCAATCTCTCTAGCTGTTACTTCATCCCATTTCATATTCTGTATCTTTAAACTTATTATTCTTTTCTTTTACTTCTTTTATCTTTGTTATGTCCCACAGGACCTTCATAAATACTTCTCAAAATTTATCTATTTCATCTTTTTTTTTTGGTCGTCCTTCAATTCCTTTTATCTTGTTTCCCAATTCTCTGCAAAACTTTTTTGGGTCATCACTAAATTGCTTATTTTGTACTTTTCCTTTATATTTATCTGCATACCTTCTAATTTTTTCTGCCTGTGCTGAGATTTTTAGTTTGTTATTTGCGTTAGTGCATGATAGATCCTGATCTCTTCTAATACTGTGCATATCTTTTATCACATCTTTCTAAGTATTTTTGATGATCTGTTCCCTCTTCCATACTCTTCTAACAGTGACACTTCTTGTCTCAATTGCTTTATAGTTTTCTCTATTCGGTACTTCAATGATGATATTCAATTTCCCCCTTCCTTTCCCTCACTACCCTGTGTTCTTGTGGTAGAACTTTAGCAGTTATTAATTAAGCTGCACTGTAATATATACTGTTTACTTCTGTTACAGTGCATGGATCTCTATGGACAGTTTTAATTAGTGTTCATTTGTTTTATCAAACCACTGACTTTTTGGGTTTTATTGACCTTCTGCAGTCTATTTCTTTCATTGATCTTAATATGTCTAGCTATCTCTATTAAAACAAACAACTCTTCTCTTAGCTCATTTTCCTTAAGACTGAGGGCACATTTTTGTTTTCCATTTCCTGTGGACATTCTATAGAAAATTCTACAGCATCTTCCTGTGGCACATTCTCTTCAATTTCATCCTGTGCCATCCGTTGCTCTGTCATACGGAAACTCACTTACCTATCACTCTTCAACATTGACTGCATCAGAGTTTCCACAGTTTCTTGATTCTTCCTTTGTTGTCCAGCTTTAAGTGATTTATACTGATTTCCTGTGTGAAGGCTCCAACATATCTTCATATGGCACTTGACCAGTTGCTTCCCGTTCTACTGGTTTCCTCTTAAGTTGTATGTCCATTGCTCTATCCTGTTGTGGTGCTTTCTGAATTAGATTTCTACACTGAATTATTCACTTTGCAGGTACTCCATAACCTCAGTTTCTATTTCTTTAACTTGTCCATTATTAATCTCCTTTTCCACTTTTCTTCTTTGTCTTCTTATGCTTTGTATTGTACTCAACACAAATAGCACAACTAAAGTCAATAGAACAGTGGAATAACGGACTCCTGTAATGAAGGCTGAGCACGGACAGTTTATTTATGTAAGCGGTTTCGGTAGGGAGATTCCACACCTTCTTCAGACAACGAAACAAGGGCAAATGCCCATTCATCACTTATATACAATATATGCAATTAACACATCCATTACATCATTAATTAATTAAATAGGATGTTTTAAAATTCTTAAAGCAGTATATATATATATACGTCTCTATATATATAGAACCCCAAGATAAACATTCACCATAAAATATATGACAACCTATCAACATGATTTCATCATTATTTTAGTTTGAACCATGATTTATAAAAGCAGCAAGCGAATGCAAAGCCAATCTAGTAATATTCAACTCCTAAGAAATTTTCTAAAATTCATGTTACATATTCATTCCCATTTAAATATTAAAAATACATAAATGACTATACACATATGACATTTTCTATCTAAATATTTCCTATTTTAATGTATGTGTACAGACGTAAATTTAAACACCTATAGTTAGATATCCCATGGACAGGAGAATAGTTTTTTCTATAACAGAGTAGATGATTTCTAACAAACTTCCTTAAAATAAATTAATCAAAACATTATTATTATTTCACCCAAGAAATTTTAAAAACTTTAAAAACTTTCTATCTCTTAAGTGCTTTTAATTTTAGGATGCATTTAATAGACACGACTTCATTAAGTCCAGGAGCGGTATATGCAGCTGTTCGAAGCTGCCAGAATACTTCCTGCTCTTCTAGTTGAAGCTGCCAGGGACCCCCCCTAATATGTGGTTGTGTCTGCTGTACAATTGTGAAGGCAAACTCATGATCAGGGTTTTGACAAATATGCCTTGCCTGTGCGTTATTTAACTCCCCATTTTTCATAGCATGTAAATGCTCATACATCCTTTTCTTGAATGGCCTTTCGGTCATTCCTATATAAAATGCAGGACAATTCCTGCATAAACCAACATAGACCACTCCTTTGGAATTACAATTAAATGAGCCATTCACATCATATTGTCTCCCAGCTATCACAATATTAGTACCTACTAATATGTATTTACAATACGGACACCCACCACATTTCCTCATCCCCAGATGTTTCTTGTTTGTTTTCACATTTGATTGTTGTAAAAGTTCTTTTAACTTTTGCCCTAGTCTATAAGTGAACCTAGGCCTCTGCCCTACTGCTTTAAATAGTTGATGATCATCCATAAGAACTTTCCAATTTTTTGCAATTATATCCTTGATAACTTCAGCATCCATACAATAAGTAAAAAGAAAGCTAATTCCAGCCATTTCATTATTCTTATTGTTGCCTATACACCTCATCTCTCCACCCCTAAGCAGTGGTTGAAAATGGCCGGACTCTCTTTTACGAGTCACTTCTTGCCTAATTTCATCAATAAGCACATTAGGGTACCCTCGTACCAAGAACATAGCCTGAATGTTTTCACATTCATTCACAAAGTCATTTTGTTCGGACACCATTCTTGCTGCCCGAACAAATTGACCCTTCACCACACTTCTTTTTTGATGATGGGGATGGGAACTCGTATAATATAAGTATGTGTTAGAAAATGTTGGTTTCCTAAAAATGGTTGACTTAAATTTATTCAAATAATAGTCTTTATTTATTTTAACATCCAAGAAGGATATCTCATCTAGTCCACTCGAGTATGTGAAATCTAGGAACTGAGTCATCTTTGATATACTCTCAATAAAACCTGGTATAATATCAGGGACGCAATCAGATAAAGGAAGAGGGGCAACCAACGGAGGCATTAGCTGTGCCCCAAATGAATAACTCTAACAGTTCAATTCCATCATATGGGCCTACCATCCTTTATAATAATACTGGTGACTTTAAGATCTATAACTATACAATTTTAACAATTGACACAAATATGGTTGAGCTGTTTGCTAAGGGTCTATCTTTTGTCCTTGACATGAGGTGCAATCTTGTTAATACATTAGTGGATTTAAAACTGTATGTACGGAAATTAAATCTAGCAAGCATGTTAGGGAACACACCTTCACTGATTAATTCACCAAGAGTGGCTAGTATTTTTAATCCCCCACTAAATGGAATATTAAATACTTTCGAAAAGCTTTGTGAGTTAGATTTACGAGCTATGACTGCACCACAAAGTCTTTTCAATGGAGGGAAGAAAAAAGTGAGTTGTAATGTTAATAACGACGAATTAGCATTTATCCAACTGCTTAATGAATGTAACATCAGAGTTATGGCACCAGATAAAGGTGGGGGACTTATACTGATGGATGAATATTCGTATGATAACAAAATGTTGGAGTATTTATACATCGGTCAGTATTAATGAGATCAACATAGCTTATTGTAAAATGAAGAATGTATTGGATGATCTCTTTTTGGAAAGAAGTATTGATTATGATTTATTGCAATATTTAACTATGCCAGCCCCAAGAATTCCTACATTATTTGGTAACCCTAAAATACATAAAAACTTGGTGGATCCTCCTTTCAGGCCAATTGTGGATGGAAGAGGATCGATTACGTATGCCTGCGCTAAAGTAGTGGACAGCATTCTTAAACCCTTGGTCAAACAGGAAACACAAATTTGTAGGGACTCGTGGTGGTTTCTTGAAAATATAAGTAAAATTCCATTTGATCCAACATTAATATTTTGGTTGTTGATATAAAGGATCTTTATACCGTCATTCCCCATCAAGTAGGGGTAGAGTGGATGGTTGATTTTATGCTCCATAAAGGGGCATCTAAGGAACAGATGTATCTTGTTGAAATTCTGTTAGATTTGATACTAGCCAATAATTTTCTGGTGTTTAAGAATAAGTACTTTCTTCAAATGATAGGTATAGCCATGGGCTCTCCGTGTGGTTGCACATTTGCAAATAGTGTTCTAGCAACTTGGGAACACCAATACTTATTTCAAAATGAGCTATATCAAGAAAATGTCACTTGGTACACTAGGTACCAAGATGACATGTTTTTTCTTTGGAAGGGCCCAGTGGATATTATACCAGGTTTTATTGAGAGTATATCAAAGATGACTCAGTTCCTAGATTTCACATACTCGAGTGGACTAGATGAGATATCCTTCTTGGATGTTAAAATAAGTAAAGACTATTATTTGAATAAATTTAAGTCAACCATTTTTAGGAAACCAACATTTTCTAACACATACTTATATTATACGAGTTCCCATCCCCATCATCAAAAAAGAAGTGTGGTGAAGGGTCAATTTGTTCGGGCAGCAAGAATGGTGTCCGAACAAAATGACTTTGTGAATGAATGTGAAAACATTCAGGCTATGTTCTTGGTACGAGGGTACCCTAATGTGCTTATTGATGAAATTAGGCAAGAAGTGACTCGTAAAAGAGAGTCTGGCCATTTTCAACCACTGCTTAGGGGTGGAGAGATGAGGTGTATAGGCAACAATAAGAATAATGAAATGGCTGGAATTAGCTTTCTTTTTACTTATTGTATGGATGCTGAAGTTATCAAGGATATAATTGCAAAAAATTGGAAACTTCTTATGGATGATCATCAACTATTTAAAGCAGTAGGGCAGAGGCCTAGGTTCACTTATAGACGAGGGTAAAACTTAAAAGAACTTTTACAACAATCAAATGTGAAAACAAACAAGAAACATCTGGGGATGAGGAAATGTGGTGGGTGTCCGTATTGTAAATACATATTAGTAGGTACTAATATTGTGATAGCTGGGAGACAATATGATGTGAATGGCTCATTTAATTGTAATTCCAAAGGAGTGGTCTATGTTGGTTTATGCAGGAATTGTCCTGCATTTTATATAGGAAAGACCGAAAGGCCATTCAAGAAAAGGATGTATGAGCATTTACATGCTATGAAAAATGGGGAGTTAAATAACGCACTGGCAAGGCATATTTGTCAGAACCCTGATCATGAGTTTGCCTTCACAATTGTACAGCAGACACAACCACATATTAGGGGGGGTCCCTGGCAGCTTAAACTAGAAGAGCAGGAAGTATTCTGGCAGCTTCGAACAGCTGCATATACCGCTCCTGGACTTAATGAAGTCGTGTCTATTAAATGCATCCTAAAATTAAAAGCACTTAAGAGATAGAAAGTTTTTAAAGTTTTTAAAATTTCTTGGGTGAAATAATAATAATGTTTTGATTAATTTATTTTAAGGAAGTTTGTTAGAAATCATCTACTCTGTTATAGAAAAAACTATTCTCCTGTCCATGGGATATCTAACTATAGATGTTTAAATTTACGTCTGTACACATACATTAAAATAGGAAATATTTAGATAGAAAATGTCATATGTGCATAGTCATTTATGTATTTTTAATATTTAAATGGGAATGAATATGTAACATGAATTTTAGAAAATTTCTTAGGAGTTGAATATTACTAGATTGGCTTTGCATTCGCTTGCTGCTTTTATAAATCATGGTTCAAACTAAAATAATGATGAAATCATGTTGATAGGTTGTCATATATTTTATGGTGAATGTTTATCTTGGGGTTCTATATATATAGAGACGTGTATATATACTGCTTTAAGAATTTTAAAACATCCTATTTAATTAATTAATGATGTAATGGATGTGTTAATTGCATATATTGTATATAAGTGATGAATGGGCATTTGCCCTTGTTTCGTTGTCTGAAGAAGGTGGGGAATCTCCCTACCGAAAGCGTTTACATAAATAAACTGTCCGTGCTTAGCCTTCATTACAGGAGTCCATTATTCCACTGTTCTATTGACTTTAGTTATGCTTTGTATTGTAAAGTTTTCCATGTCCAGATTTCTTTGCCTGTATTTCTCTTCAAATATCTCTGGTGCTGCTTTTTTTAGATTGATTAATTTTGTTTTCTCATTTGCATAGATATTGCACCATATTAAATCTCTTTCTCATGTCCATATTTCTTCTTCAGGTGTCTCCTGATCTTCCTGTTTTTCCTTACTCTGGGGACTCGTTCCATCATGCTGTGATGTAATCTTTGTTAGACCTCCTGCACAAAATTCTTCACTTTGCAGGCACTATTTTTTTTAACTTCTACTTTACCAATCTTCTTTTCTACATTCCCTCTTTATGATATTATTTTTTATTGAGAAATTTTCCATATCTGGATATATTTGCCTGTATTTCTCTTTGAATATCTTTGGTGCTTCCTTCTTTATATTGATTAATTTGACTTTCACCTTTGCATAAATATTGCACATATCAAATCTTTCTTTCTTTCCATGTCCATATTTCTTTTTTTTATACTTTTCAAAAATCTGTAGGTTTTGTTGTTTATATTTTTGCACCTCTTCAGATTCCAAACACATCATAGTTTTTGGTCTACGTACTGTTTTTCACAAATCTGTTTTATTAATGAACACAAATTTGTATTTGGAGCTTCTATCAGTTTTTCTTGTGGAAGTGTTTTTCTTTCCTCTAATTTCTCTCTTAATCTTTCTGTATATCTTGTGTCTAGAAATTCTGGGCTATTTGCATAATAGTAGAAATACATCATTTCTTTCTTATCCTCAATAGTCCACTCTTTTTCCTTTATGGATCTTCTTTGGCCTATGAGTTTTTGTGATTTCTGTGGACTGCTACTTTCTTCTACAACATGGGGGGGGGGGGGTTCATCCTCCTCCTGGGCCTGGCCTGGCCCCATTCTAGGAAGGTTTCATATTTTGAGGATTCTACACTGTAATTTTTCCCAGTCCTGGCAGCAGTGTGCCTACCAAGATTGGGCACTTTTGTATCCTGGGTCTTCGGCACCCAGCTATCTTTTTTTAAGTTTTGACCTACTTCTGTCCGTGATATATCCTATATAAATACAGTCTATATAACAGTGCAGTCTTGGTGAAATTTTGTAAAAAATAGGATCCACCTTGTGAAGGTATTCACCAAGACTTGAGAATGAATTCAGTTTCAGTAATACTACTCTCCTTTGCTTGCTGACTTATCATCTCTATATTCAGAACCTCAGCTGGTAGAGTTTGTCAATGATACCTGAGTAGGAGGATTATGCCCAAACACTAGAACAGATCAAGATAGGCTGTATGAGCTGTGTTACCTTCATGCAGGCCAATCACAGAGAAACAATGGGCTGTGACAACACAGATTGCCTATAGCATGAATCAGAACATACACCTACCTGACACGGTGTGATACACACATCAACATACCCACCGGATAGAATATGTTCCCTTTGAAGGGTGTACATTGACATGCATCCATCTGAGTGGGCTGGGGACAGCACCTGATGCATGCATGTATATACACATCCTGACTCTCTTGATCTGTGAGGTAGATCAACATGTCATGATGGACCTTCTCTAAATGGACACTAATAATATTTCGGTTGTGTGCAACAGACATGTGTGAGGTTTTGGAGCTACATCTCTCTCTCTTACATCTGTCAGATGTCCTCAAAGAGCATCATCCTGTGGAACCTGAAAAGACCAAAGATTGCTGACACAGCCATGATAAGACCTGATAAAAATCTTGGGGATTTGTTTTATTATCCAATCAAATGCACAAACCAAGGATCATGTAAAAGTCATGCCCTATCAGTAGACCAGTTGTAATGTGTCATGTGTCCTGGGATATATGGTATGTGGAATGTCCACCAGCATGTGTCTACAGTGGTGAGTGTTCCCTTGTATGTAAGACAACTACTGAGTATGTGCAGGACAATGCACCCTTCTTCATGTCCCTCCATATACATCTACCAATGATGTGTAACTGAAGTGTACACCTTTGTCACTTTGAGGTGTCCCACATCTATTTATGCATAACTAGATATTAGTTTTGTTGCATAAGCATTACTTTCTGATGGCATGGAGTTTAATACCTCATGCCTGTGTGATATCTGTTTCGGTAATGCACTTATTACATACATAGCTGTTTAATGACACTGATGGCATGGTTTACATTCATGATAGTGCAGATTGCGCCATATATCTCTGCCATGCACATGCCAACTAGCCTGTAGTGATCATACTGTCAAGTGTGTCTCCTCATACCTTCTGCATATGTTAGTGTCAGGAGAGTGTGTTTAATTTCACTCATAGATTGTTGACATGTCCTAAAAGTTATATAAGTGTGCTGGTGCAGAACTATCTATTCTCACTCAAAAACACATATGATGTGTCAGAGAGATGGGTATTACTGGTGGTATTATTCTGATATTGTACATGATTCTGCATGATGGTTTTACTGTTGTCCATGAGCCTGTATCTGTGTCCTACTTGTTGGATGCCTCTGCTAACTATACAGGCATACTCAGGCAAATCAGCTTGCACAGCTTCACAACATGCACCCATCCCATTTTGTATTGAACATCCATGATACATGTCCTCTCCATTGTTCATGTGTGCATGCTTATGTCACACAGACATTCTCCACTGTTATGTCACCCTGTGTGGCAGTCACATCATATACATTTATTACTGTGCAGTCCATACTGTGCCATGTGGAGATGTGATTGCTGTACCTGCTGCAACTGTCTTCCTTTTACATTTCCTCATATGTAGTTCATTACAATGTTTCACCTGTCCTTCTTCCCGGTGTTCATCCCTAAACGTCATCTGCGTGTCCATATTCAATAAACACACTTTCCATGACTGTTTATTAAAAATGGCATTCCATGTATCCTTACAGATCATTGACACAACTTGTGCAGACTGCCTGGAATGGGATTCCACAACACTGAGCACTATATACATTGTCCTGTCCTCTGCTTGTAATGTGTACATTAATACATGAAAAACCCTGGTGGTCCTTGTGGCATTCCGTGCAATCCTGCTAGCTAAGTATGCTGGAGTGTACACATATACTGTCCTGTCCTGATACACTGTGCTGTCCTGTCCCCACAACATAACATAATAATATATGAAAAACCCTGGTGGACCTTGTGGCATTCTACACAATCTGAATAGCCCAGTATGCTGCAGTGTACACATACACTAATCCTGTCCTGATGCACTATCCTGTCCTGTCCCCGCAACATAATACATTAATTTATGAAAAAATGTGGTAGTCCTTGTGGTATTCCATGCAATCCCACTAGCCAAGTATGCTGGAGTGTTCACATAAATTGTCCTGTCCTGACACACTGTCCTGTCCCCCAACATAATACATTAATATATGAAAAATCCTGGTGGTCCTTGTGGCATTCAGTACAATCCAGCTAGCCCAGTATGCTGGAGTGTATACACACACTGGCCTGTCCTATCCCTGCAACATAATACGTTAATATATGAAAAAACCTGGTGGTCCTTGTGGCATTCCCAACATTGAAAGTGCTTAATGGTTATGCTATATCAGTGTATGTCATGGTTGATACAGTGGTATTTTCCCTTGTTTGATCCTTAAGCATTTTGTTGAGAGGACGTTTTACACTGCATCTCTTTGCCATCAGGCCTCACCTATCAAACAGACCCCTTCATTCTCCCATCCTGAGTGTTACTAATGGGGGTGAGAGCTTTCTTGTTAGAACATCATAGCGCAACCTCAGCAATGTTTTGTGTCCTGACTGGCTTTTTATGAGTGAAGCCATATTTCTGATAGGAAATAAATGGCCCACATTGCTATGTGTACCAATATGCCCCAAATTCTTGATCCCATGCATCCATGTTGAAGGCAGCTGCTTTCACCACTTGGTGACAAAATACCCCCTTGCTGGGCCATCCTTTGCATTGCTGTTCCTTCTCTGACAGAATGTAACATTGGATAGTCCCATTCTGACTCTTGCAGTAATGATAAGTATGTCCATCACCCCATGCCAGCTCCAGCAGACACACTGCAACTAAATGGCTTTCACCATATGGGATCTGTTTTTCTTACTGCAAGCAGGACTAAAGCAGTACTAAATTAATTCATTTCACCTAGGTTATTATCAGTGCTTTATCTTTGTACACCAACAGAGCTTGCTAATACCTGAAATATAAGTAAGCATGTTGATCTTGTGACTCATCCCATGTAAATTCTGTTTACAGTGTCTCACCAGCACTGCAGGAAACATGCATTCTTTAAAGCTATTTAATCATAATGTCATCAGAACTATGTTTACTGTGCATTAACACAAATGTGGTCTCATTACTAATATTAATATTACTAAAGCCTCCAGAAATTCTTATGCTTGTTCATGAGGACTGAAATTTGTTGACATTAGGGCAAAGAGCATTAGAAATAAAATACACCTACTTCAAAGTCAAGTCTTTCCATACATACTACAGATCTTAATTGTTTCATAGACTTGGTTATCACATTCCATTATTGACTCTGAAATTTTGCAAGGAGGCAATATTCCTGGGTTTGATAGGAAATAAAGCAAATTTTACATGTATTTACATCAAAATCTACCTACTTCCTGTAAGAGAAGACAGGTTCTATGTGGTAAAGGTAGAAAATCCATGTTACTGAATATAAAAGTTACTAATATGAAGGAGCTGTTAATCACTTACCTACATGTTCTCCCCAGTGCTTGCACTGGGGCTGCTGAAGTAGCTATTTCCTGCTCAGGTAATGCAATAGTAGAATGGGAAACTTGGGAGATCTGAATGTTATTTGGAAATGCTTCCTAGAAGATGTAGGTGCCCAGCCATTCTGCCTTACGTTCTGTCTCAAATGATTGCTGTTACCACTAGAATACATAAACCTCTAGGGAAAGTGATCAAACTGTGCTGAATTCTGACTGCAATATCAAGCAGGATTACCTCAGCAGATATCATGTCAATGGCCATATACCTAGATTTACTGTAAGGGTTCCAGCAGTATCCATAAATTGCAAAGGTTCTACACCTTCATAAATATGAATACATTTGATCTAAACACCAATATTACAATTTGTATATCCATTAGCTGGGGTCACTTCACAGGTTACCACTTGATCAATGTGAGGAAGATATAGAATAATTCAGTTTATTTTTCTGATACAAGAAAGACCTGTATTACACAAAAGATGGGTCAGATCCATTCATTTTCTTTTGGTAACTTTGAAAATCAAGGTTATAATGTCATATTTGGACCTCTTGGGTCTGAGTAACATTAGGCTAGACTTACAGGAGATCTTATAAAATAAAGGAAAGTTCAGATGAAATTGGGAGTATGATGATTATTTTGGCCTCATGGACAAACAAACAATTCTATATGGTGGCAGATCATTTTATGAGTAGTAGTACTAGCTACCTTTAAGCAGGTTACAATAAAATGGAAAACTTTTGTTTATGTAAAATGAAAGACCTTGTAGAAAAATTATAATGGAAGAAATAAAAGGTTCAAATGAAGCAGGAATGATGGGTGGGGATGGTTGAACAGATGTGTTGTAATATAAGGGCTATTCTTATCACTGACCATGTTCAGTGCTTACATTGATTATTGGGGACATTATCAGTCATCATGATTCAGAAATAAGGAGCGGTCCACTAATAAAATTTTATCAGAAGTTAAATCTAAAATTTAGGTTAAGAATGTAGGCCAAGAGTGAGTTTTCCACGTTTTTCTATCCTCCTCATTTTCCTTCCTGTGAATCGGTATGCTTTTTGTTATTTATTAAACTTTAAACATTGTAGTGTGCAAGAATATCAATGATAGTTATGCAAATTAGATTAGAAGAACAAGTATTTAGTATAGCTAGGAGTGGTTTTATATCTATAAACAAATCACTGATATGACTTAACAGATCAGAGTGAATGTTAACAGTACTCGGGATATGCTAACTTGGTAGGATAGCTCAGCAGTGAAAGAATAATTTAGTATATAGGATTGTGTAATGAACACCTTTTGTGCTGCTGAGTAAACTGCAAATTGTTTATTGTCTATACTGTTTCAAATCTCACCCTTTAAAACCATATATAATAAAAGATAAAGAGAAGTTAGAAATCAGGTAAAACAGTCACTTGTTATGATGGCACTATAATGAATAATGGGATCACTACACTCCTAAGGTGCCAAGCTTTGGATAACACATTAAATAAAGGTCTCATTTGCCTGCACTGAATGCTGTTTAGGTGGTGTAAATAATCTTCTGGCACTTATCAAAAGCAAAAAATGAATTTTTCTGATCTCCTCACTAAATTAACCATAAACTCTATTAATACCAGTTTGTATCTCCCTCGAAAATAGGTCATGCCCAGTGGCAATAACCTGTTCAACAAAGAACAATAAATAATTAAATTCCGTCAGCTAATAGGAATTATTATAAATTACAACAACTAATATGAATTATTAAACTAGTCAGTAGAAGAACATTTTCAACAATCAAAAGCAATCATGGAATATTATTTATGTATTTATTTATGAGCTCTTCATCCCTAGTCAAATCTGTACCCCTCCTCAATCACACTGCATTAAATAAGAAGAGTTAGCTGGTTGTTTGGAG
This sequence comes from Protopterus annectens, assembly GCF_019279795.1. NCBI lineage: Eukaryota > Metazoa > Chordata > Ceratodontiformes > Protopteridae > Protopterus > Protopterus annectens. The sequence goes on from NC_056736.1 coordinate 377,569,552, forward strand.
AGGAGCACATTTCTAGGCTTCTGATAAATAATTCAGAAGAAATAGATGGCCAAGTGCTACTCCAGTACTACATCAGTGAGTCTCCCTCCATTTTTCTATGGTATTCAGATTACATTGTAAGCCAAAATGTTTTGATGTCAATAGACAAATTCCACCAGCATTTTTGAAAATCACTGCCAGAGCGATGTCATTTACTAACCCAATATATGTGCCAAATCTGTGGAATAACGTGTTTACTGTAGCTGTATACAAAGGTAGAACCTCTTCTCTAAACAGTTGCTAGCCTGTTGCATGTGTGTCCTTTCTGTTAAAACCATGGAGAAATGTTTCACTTACAGATTTTTAAACATTTAACCAAGTGCCATTTCTGTAAGCCCTGGGTAACAGTAAGAATTCCATTACTCTATAACTGGGAAGCAGGCAGGAGCAGTAACAGGTTGAAGCAAGTAAAGGGAACTAGGCAAATGATTCACTAGTAATGTGAATCTAGTATTGCTGCTAAATTGTGGTGCTAACCGTATATTCTGCATTTGCCAACATATAATCAGAGGGAGGAAACCAATAATCTTGTACAGATATATGTGGAAAGTGCTTATGAAAATAATGACACCTTTCTTCAAAATCTGTCATAATCATCTTAGGGGAGAGTTGTAAGTCAAGCTTTGCACATAATTGCTGTGTAAGTGTACAGAATATGTTGTGACAAACTTCAGATTTGGATGGATGAATGCTGTACACCAGTGGCAATATATGACTGTTACTCTCAGAGCCTATACATGTGTCTATGCTGTATAACTGTCGTCTTCATTCAGAAGAGGTGAATGGAAATGTTTCATCCACCAAAAGGAATGGGGAGTAACACACATTTGCTATGTTACACATAAAGTCATGTAATCTCACAATTATGAATCTGACATACTTTATAGGGAGCATATCAGATAAGAGATTAGCAAATTATGATATTTGTTTCTTATGCAAATCCTCCCTCTTCCTTCTAATGTGATATACTTCACACCACATACCGCACATAGTCCACACACCTGTGTCTCACAACCACTAAGGTTTAACCTTAAACCTAACATATTAGTCATAGGAGACTCCATTGTGTGAGACACAGATGTGCCTCTCATCAGGCTAGATAAGGAGAAAGCCATGGTTAGTTGTTTGTCAGGTGCCAGAATCCACCATATCATACATGCACTCAAGTTTATCAACAATACTTGGCATTATGTAATGGATGCTGCTCAGTTTACGTGGGCAAGACAAATAGGCACTTGCGTAAACGTATTTCTGACCATTTCTATTGTGCACGCAGGGGTATGAATTATAGTACAGTAGCAAAACATATGATAAATAGTGGAATGGAACACACTTTTAGGTTTCAAGTACTTGAGATAATTTATGAAAGCATTAGTAAGGGAGATCTTACAAATAGGACATATCAGGCAGAGCTTAAATGTATCTTTATACTAAGAGCACATTGTGATCCAGGGCTGAATGATAGTGTATCAGTACAACCTACCCTAAGAGCTAGACCCCTAATAAAGAAATGAAATGTACTTATTGCTTCTTTTAATTAATTATATGTATTTAAATGGTCTTAGGGCTATAACTGAATGTATTGTAATTTTTATATATGGAGCTTTTATATATGTAATTCTGTATTTGTATATGATAGTTTTTTATTTCTTTAGTTTTTTATTTCTTTATTTCTGCTTTCTTCTTTAATGCTGTATTATGTTGTTACCATGGTATTTAATGTGTTCAGATGCACTTTGAACTGATTGGATGATTTTTGTTTTTAACTGATGAATTTTGAGTTGCACGTTAGATCTGATGAAGCTTACCGCGAAAGCGCTTATCTACATTTTATCTTGTCATTAAATCCAGTTTGTTTTTATCTATCTGCTGTGGACTACTTGGAATTCATATTTTTTGGAAGATATACTTTGTTGCTGCATTCTAAGTGGTTTATCATTTTCAGGCAATGTGTCTACTATTTTGTTGGTGTCCCTGGACTATATGAAGAAAGAAATGATTGAGCCCACTGAATATGTGTCCAAGGCAGGTAAGTCCCTAGCCTTAAGCAACATTCTACCATCACCCAGAATGACGCCTCAATACAAATAGAAAATGATTGACTTTAACAATTGGCTTAGTTTCTGGTGTCATTCCAGGGGAATCCTGTACCCGACAGCCTGGGAAGATATGATCGACAGACCACAATGCTTTGCTAAAGATGGCATGCATCTGTTTCACTTGGGCTTCAGGTTCTGGCAAAGGCTCTTGCCTCCTACATAGTGCCTTTTTAGGAAAAGTCATGAGGTCGATAATACCAACATAAAAGTTTCAATAAAATGCAAATTAAAGGACATGCTGCTAAATTCTAGAAGTCTAAACAGGAAACTGTGCTCATTGCAAGCATTCTTAACCCTACAAGATGCTGACGTTTGTGCTGTCACAGAAACCTGGCTGAAAGCTGCGGTGAGCACACCAACCTTACTTGGTTACTCATCCTATCATACATTCAGAACCCAAATTGTGGGCAGCAAAGCCAAAGGAGGTAGTGTTTCAATATATATTAAAGATACACACCTCCAGGCTGATCAAACAGTGTGATGAACAGGAGATACTCCAGATGCGGTTAACTATTGACAAGACCCCTATACAAATCATAGCTACCTACACACCCCCAAATTTGACTCAAGATGCCCACTCCACCTATCTGGACTTCTTCAAATATATCAACATTCAACCCTTTACCCTGATCCTGGGTGACTTTAAGTACCCAACCATAGACTTGAAAAACTACTCATGTAAGAACACAAATGCCCAGAGATTCCTTGATTTTATCAATGCAAATGTCTTGGAACAGCTAGTAGACTCCCACAAGAGGTGATAATATCTTGGACTTGGTATTAAACAACATGAGTAACCACTGCAGCACCCCTACAGTATCATCCTTCCTGGTAAGATCCAACTATAAAGTGGTCACCTGAACTCACCATCTCACCTGACCAATCCCTCTAGCTAGGATCAAACAAAGAAAACCGTCTGCAAAGCTGATTACAACCTCCTGAGGGATGGTATAAACTGTAGGAAGTGGCACTAATGCCCAAATCTATACCAAAGTACTATACGAGCATTTATACAGATGCATGGAATCAGGAATACCTGGCAGGACAAAATTATCCTCCACAAGGAAGAGTAAACCTGTCTGGTGGACATGTGCAATAAATAAACTATATAAAAAAAGGAAAAATTTGCTGCCCAGGACCAAGAAGTAGCAGGTGCCCAATTGGAAGCAGTCTCTCCTTAGCCTGAATAAGCAAATAAGAGTTATAGTGAAATCCTCTAAATCCAACTTTGAGTCCATATTTGCCACATCTACTAGAGGCAATCATAAGGCCTTCTTCACATATGTCTGCAATCTCAAAGTAAGTACCCAGATCTGTTCACAAATGGTGGTCAGAGACACCACATACACAAATGCTGCAGATATAGTCAACCTACTGGCTGACAGATTCAGTGAAAACTTCACCCCTCAGTTCCCCATCAGTAAATTAGAACATCCCCAGTACCTGGCAGCCTCCTCTTATCTCTAGGGAATAAGTCATCACTGCCCTCTCAAAGGCAAAAAATACAGCCTCCATGGGACCAGATAATATCCCAGGCTGCAGCCTACACAAACTCAGGCATGAACTTGCAGGACCATTAGGCGCCCTATTCAACCAAAGCCTGAGTATTGGCTTTGTCACAACTGAATGGAGGACAGCCACTGTCATACTTTTACACATAGGTGGAGTGTCCACAGATTCAGAAAATTATAGACCCATCAGGCAAACTAGCCTGATGTGCGAGGTGTTGGAATGGATTATCATGGATGTCATTAACAGGGTCATTGGCAACCTCCAAACACTCAACCGCACACAGTTTGTCTTTGTCAAGGGGAGGAAGGTCATGTCTGTTAAATCTGGTCAACTTCTTTGAGACAGTTACCAAAGCCATGGACAAGGGGAAGATGGTGCATACTGCCTAAGCTGACCTGGCCAAAGCCTTTGACACTATTCTCCACTCAGGCATAATAGATAAACTCTCTCAACTAGGCATCAATCCATATGTTACCAGATGGGTAGAAAACTGAATCACTGATAGAACCCACCTAATCAAAATAGGGGAAGCAACCTCAAGCAGTAGACCCATAACAATTGGCGTAACCCAGGGATTGGTCTTGGCACTTTTGTTATTCGGGATATACCTCTCTGAGGTACAGGTCAAAGCCAGTGAGCTATGGCTGACCAAGTTTGCAGATGACTGCAAGCTGGGCACAGTCATCAATTCCCCAAGTGATGTCGATGTCCTCCAAGAGGGTCTCACTCAAACAAATGACTGGTGATAGAAACATGGCCTCAAGCGGAATGCCAAACAATGCATCATCATTCCCTTTGAGGAGAGTGATGTCCACACATATTATCACATTAATAACAATGTCCTAAGCACACAAGCAGTCGTGAAGGATGTGGGCATTCAGGTTGATAGGAGCCTCACTTTTGTCCACAATATTACTTCTATTGTACAGAAAGCTTTCTACATGGCCTACTCATAAGTAAGGTTATCTCAACCAGGGACAAGGAGGTCATAACATCCCTGTATTCTTCCCTTATAAGGCCAATTATTGAGTACAATGCCCCCTTCGGCATGTACCTCAAAAAGCACATGTAGCAGCTGGAGAGACCACAAAGGTTCCTCACCAGGAGGATCCAGTGCCACAAACATCTACCCTACACAGACAGGCTAAAAGCCCTGTCCCTCTACTCAGTTTCATACAGACTCTTCAGAGGTGACCTCTGTCTGGTATGCAAAGCAATCTCAGACCCTGCTTTGATTGGACTGCTGCATATCTGCAAGTCAAGCTCCACTCGAGTAACCCGCACACCTGACCTCAACCTGGTCTGTGACATCAATAAGACTTGTTAGCAGGACAGATTTGTGTCCCAGAGACTACCAATCAGTGGAATAGACTCCCTCTCCACATCAAGCAGAGTACCTCATTATACATTTTAAGTGCAACCTGGATAACTGGATGGGAAAAAGAAAATATACCCCTGGGATTTCACCTGTGTCCCAGCTGGACAGAGCCTCTGGGAGATGACTTGTCTAAACATGAGCTAAACTATTGGCTATGGTTATAAGGCCCTCAGGGCAATAGCATAGTGACTTCCTATGATGCTACGACCCTATGATATGCATTACCTGATAGCTTTGGTGTTGGGTAACTGTAGTATCATGTCTTTAGAAGTGCCGTTAACACCTCAGACACTATCTGACAGGGATCTGCTACAGAGATGATGGTACATTTTTTCAAAGCATTCCTAACTTTACAAACTGACTGCTTTACCTTGCTGGGTCCACGACAGAGGACTGAGAGTATCACATCATGCTTTGCACTTATCTGTGTTCTTAAGAACACAACACCATACTTTTGCCTCTCAGATTTCTTTTTCTAGATGACACCAGCAAACTTTTACTTTTGAGAGAGGCTACACAGTGATAAACATTATTAATCTCGCCAAGATAAAGTTCATACATTCTAAGTAGCTATATCCATCGTATCAGTACTGAAATAATTTCAAGAATTTTAATCTCACTAAATAACTCCTACTCTATTTTTAACAGCATGCCATAAGAGTATTGTGTTAGACACTTACCATATTGATGCTATATTAAGCATATGGATGTTGGGAACCTTTCTGTCTTCTTGTCAGGATCTTAAAGTCTGAGACTGATAAGCAACATCTGCACAGCTATGATGTCATTTCCTAGCTTCAATTGATATAATCTAAACAAAGCATTATCTTTTGACTTTCAATATTTGCCATCGCAGTGGAAAAATGAGTTGCTGCTTTTACTGGCAAATAGAACAGTAAGGTGTATTTGATAGAGTTTCTCAAATATATATGCTGACAATCATCATCATCATCATCAACCCCATTTTTACATTTTATACATCAGGTTGAGCTGTCATGTCAACTGTCACCATACCTCTATATTGCATACCACTTGGCTACTTTCTTCAGTACTCATGCCTGACTGTCACAGCTCTTCTCTCACACCAATCCATTCACCTCTTTCCTGGACACCATACTTTCCTCTTGCCTTGTTCCTGTCTATCCCAAATCTTCTTCACCAGACTGGCTTCTACTTTTCTGCATGTACTCTATTCTCTTTGATCTTCTCTGCTATTGGAGCTATGTTGGCTTCTGCTCTGATGTACTACCAACCATCTCAGCTACTTCATCTCTATTATGTGTAGCTTTCTCAACTGCTCTGCCTTTACTGCCCAGGTTTCTGTACCATGCAGTAGTACTGGTCACACAAGTGTTTGGTGCATCTTACTTTTCAGCTTCTTTGGCATTCTTCTGCCATACACTACCCCTGACACTTTGAGCCAGTTGACTGCAGCCCTTCTGATTCTAGCTTTGACCTCCTCATTCAGACTTCCATTCTTTGCAACCATGTCTCCCAGATCCCTGAAACTGTTAAACTGTTCCATCATTTTCCCTTTTATCTCAATTCTCAGCTTCTTATTTACCCCCATTTGTTGCCATTACAGCAATCTTATCTGTACTCATTTTCATCCTATGTACCTGTAGTTTTACATTCCTTTTCCCTATCCTTTTTTGAAGTTCTTTCTCAGAGTCTACCTGTAATGCCATGTTGTCTGTATACAGCAATTTTGTTTATCTGTCCCCTCCGAACAGTACTAATGTAGTCCATCACCTGTATTAACAGCAATGAGCTCAGAGATAAACTCTGATTCACACCCACTCCCACTTGTAACCCCTCTGTGAGCCCAAACACTGCTCATGCTTGAGTCATTGGGTCCTTGAACATAGTCTGCACTAATTCTACCAATGTTTCTGGGACTTATAACCACTAGAGGATGGCACAAATCAGTTTCCTGGGACCTTGTCATATGCTTTCTCCAAGTCTAGGAATACCCAGCTGGACTCTTTCCTCATCTCTAGCTTCTTCTCAAACTATCAAAGAGCAACGAGGAGCAATTCATACTAAAGATACTACCAAAAATGTGGAAAGATATGAATATAGTTAAAATTTATTCCACAAAACTCCACAAGTACATAGATTTAGTGCAAACTTTCGTAAAAAAACTTCATCAGAATCATAACGGTTCAGATCAGCACCACATTTTAAATACCCCTCCCCATAAAACCTTATGCAATGAAAATTATTGATGAATTAATAACAATTAATAAGTCCCATTGTTTAAAGACACATGAATACATTTTATGTCCCCATGATATTCACACAACTCATAAATAAACCTTGCAAACTTGTTTTAAACAACATATGATTTTAATCTAAGTATACTAGAAATAGATAAACTATCATTCAAACCAGGTGGAACCATGGCATTCAATCTTAATTGCCAGGATAACTCCTTGGCTTCCAAAATATCCTCCCACTGACCCTTCCGGTAATCCCTAGGCACATAGTCCAAAAAAAAAATTCCAAGGCATGTTTCGGGAAGTTGGCAGTATGCCCAGCAAGGGATTTTTTCAAATCCTCCTTCCTTACATCTAACTCATGCTCATACAACCTCTCTTTAAATTTCCTTTTGGTCTTTCCAATATAGAATTGTGGGAACTTAAGACACATACCCACATATACAACACCAATAGCATTACAAGTATTGTGAGAACTGGGCTTGAAAATTTTGGAATTGATTTCAATCTGATCCCCTTCCAACACCATTTGACATTGGGGACAATTGGTATACCTATATGTGCCCCATTTTTTTATAAGAATTGATGGGTCCATAATAGATAGTTTAATGCACGAGCATGTTTTTGATAGTTCTACCCCTTCTAAATACTATAGGAGGTTTTACCTCCACCACATTGGCCATATCTTTAAGCAATATCTTTAAGCAGAGAGAAGATGTTCCAATATTTATAAATAATATCTTTAATAACACCAACTTCATTACAAAATTGAATAATGAATGCTTCTTTAAGGTCCACTTTGTTTTTTCCAAGATCTCTATGGAATCCAGTTTCCCCTGTACCAAACTGCTATCAATATGAGGGATGATATCCCCCCTGATTCTACTCTCTTGAATTTTGTTCATATAATGAACAACCAAACCCATTAGGATAACCTCTCCCCTGAAACATAACCGTCATCTTTTCACATTCTTTTCCAAATTAATTCTAAACTGACACCATTCAAGCAAGCCATATGTACTGGCCCTTAACTATTCCAACTTTTTGGTGGTAGCGGTGGTTGCTTTCAAAGTGCAAAAGGCTATTACTGTACGTACGTTTACGGTATATAGTACTAACCCATCTATGACTGACCACATCTTTGTAAATAGTGACATCTAAATAGTTAATTGAAGAGATAGGTTCATAGGTTCATAGGTTCATACTAGGCTATCTGCCCTAGGGCATTTATAAGCCTAGCCCAGAGTTTTTGGCTTACGCCACCCCTTTAGATTGAAGGATATTATACCCATTATTTTGCTGTGCCTCTGTCAAGCAGTGACACTGATGTAATCCGTGGGGTATACCTACGGTCTCCCATCCATTGGTCAAGATTTCTCTTGAACAAGGCAGCGAGGTGCTTCGCCTCACATGTACCGGGATTTTGTTCCACTTGATGGGTAAATTTCAAGAAGGATGTAGAATTGTTCAAAAAAGAAATAAACCCTTCTATTTCATCAACAGGTTTGTCCCACACCACAAAAATATCATCCAAAAACCTTAGGAATAAATTCCAGGGTTTCTCCCCATAATGGGGAAAAAGAATGTGTCTCTCCCACTGAAGAAAAATAATGTTGGCAAAGGTGGGAGAACATGCCGCCCCCATCGCGACTCCCTTCCTTTGCCTGAAATATTGTCCATCAATAAACACAAAATTGTATTTAAGAACCACTTCCATACATAACACCAAAACATTAATGATGTAAAATGTCATAAGGGTAACCCGAGTGGGTTGCAGGGCACTATTTAGATAAAGTTGATAAATGTGATTATTATGATGTTTAAGAGAGACTTTTATATAAGGAAGCACTGCTTATTTTAAAATTTGGAACTTTAAATCCTGGTGGCATGAATGCTTACTGCATCTGGAAAGTTCTAATCTAATTAATTGATGATATAATTAATTGGTTAATACACGTTTGATTGTCTATATTATGAGAATAGAGTATGGTTTTATATTCCATTGAAGGCAGTGAATGCCAAGGTGTTAGAACATAATAAATCTATGTATCTTTTCCTGGACTGGATTGTCATATTTGGTTTGCAATTTCTTTGCTTTGCTGCTCCTCTGAGTGTGTTGTTAAGTATTAATGGTATTGTTGTCTAATGATGTACATTTAATAAGAAAGTCATGGAACCACTCCAGCCCCACATCATGGGGAATAACGTTATATAATTCAACCACAACTATAGTTATAAAGACACATTTTTTCTGAATATTCCACCTTCTTCATTTTATTTAAAAACTCCCACGAGTCTTTGCATATATACTCAAAGGGATTCAAGCAATTTCTTAAAACCAAATCTACATACTTGCCAAGGGGGTGGATTTTACACTTTATTCCACTAACAATGGGCCTCATAGGTGAATCACGTATGCACTTATGAATTTTGGATATCCCAAAAATAACTGGCACAACTGGGTATTTAACTTGAAAAAAAACAAAAAGTTTGTATGAAATTTCCTGATTATCCAGCATATCCTGCAACTAATAGTCAATACGCTGAAATAGTTTGATAATATTCAAGAAAGTTTCTTCATGCAACTCACTTTGATTAACATGTGCCAACATCTTGTTAATGTAATCATCCTTCCCCATAATCAGAATCCCTCCCCCCTTGACAGGTTTCATAACCCTGATTTGCTTGTTTTTAGAAAGTTCCCTTAATAAGGCAGACTCATGGGCATTCAGATTGTTATATAAAACTGATTTGTCACAGTTTAAGTTCCTGTAATCATATTCCACTAGTTTTTTTCAAAAATAATAAGTGGCAAAGGCAATGGTGGGCTGAAAGTACTGCTTTGCTTAAAAGCATTAACCACACATTGAACTTCCCCGTGAAACAACAATTTCAAACACATTTTCCTAAGGAATAATTTTAAATTAACAAGTAAGTTCTCAATTTTAAAACTGGTTGCAGGTACAAACTATTGCTCCCTACTCGGCAAGCTGGCATGCTCCATACAAAACTTAAAGTCACTAGCCTTCAAATCAGGGTTATGAAACCGGACAAGGTAGGAAGGATTGTGATTATGGGGAAGGATGATTACATTAACAAGATGTTGGCACATGTTAATCAAAGTGAGTTGTATGAAGAAACTTCTTTGAATATTATCGAACTTGTATTTCAGTGTATTGACTATTAGTTGCAGGATATGCTGGATAATCAGGAAATTTCATACAAGCTTTTTGGGTTTTTTCAAGTTAAATACCTAGTTGTGCCAGTTATTTTTGGGATACTCAAATCTTATAAGTGCATAAGTGATCCACCTATGAGGCCCATTGTTAGTGGAATAAAGTCTAAAATCCACCGCATTGGCAAGTATGTAGATTTGGTTTTGAATAATAGCTTAAATCCCTTTGAGCATATATGTAAAGACTTGTGGGACTTCTTAAATAAAATGAAGAAGGTGGAATTTTCAGAAAAATGTGCCTTTATAACTATTGATATGGTTGAATTATATAACGTTATTCCCCACGATGTGGGGTTGGAGTGGTTTCATGACTTTCTTATTGAATGTACATTAAACAACAATACCATTAATGTTTTGGTGTTATGCATGGAAGTGATTCTTAAATACAATTTTGTGCTTATTGATGGACAATATTTCAGGCAAAGGAAGGGAGTCGTGATGGGGGCAGCATGTGCCCCCACCTTTGCCAACATTATCCTTCTTCAGTGGGAGAGACACATTCTTTTCCCCATTATGGGGAGAAACCTTGGAATTTATTCCTAAGGTTTTTGGATGGTATTTTTGTGGTGTGGGACAAACCTGTTGATGAGACAGAAGGGTTTATTTCTTTTTTGAACAATTCTACATCCTTCTTGAAATGTACCCATCAAGTGGACATCTCTTCAGTTAACTATTTACATATCACTATTTACAAAGATGTGGTCAACCGTAGATGTGTTAGTACTATATACCGTAAACGTACGTACAGTAATAGCCTTTTGCACTTTGAAAGTAACTATCCCTACCACCACAAGTTTGGAATAGTTAAGGGACAGTATATATGGCTCACTAGAATGGTGTCAGATTGGAATGAATTTGGAAAAGAATGTGAAAAGATGAAGGTTATGTTTCAGGGGAGAGGTTACCCTGAGGGTTTGGTTGTTCATTATATGAACAAAATTCAAGAGAGTAGAATCAGGGGGGATATCATCCCTTTTATTGATAACAATTTGGTACAGGGGAAATTGGATTCCATAGAGATCTTGGAAAAAACAGGGTGGACCTTAAAGAAGCATTCATTACTCAATTTTGTAACACAGCTGGTGTTATTAAAGATATTATTTATAAATATTGGAACATTTTCTCTCTGTTTAAAGATATGGCCAATGTATTGGAGGTAAAACCTCCTGCATTATTTACAAGGGGTATAACTATCAAAAACATGCTGGTGCATTAAACTATCGATTATGGACCCAACAATTCTTATAAAAAATGGGGCACATATAGGTATACCAATTGTCAACAATGTCAGATGGTGTTGGAAGGGGATCGCAATGAAATCAATCCCAAAATTTTCAAGCCCAATTCTCACAATACTTGTAATACTATTGGGGTTATATATGTGGGTGTCTTAAGTGCCCACAATTCTATATTGGAAAGACCAAAAGGAAATTTAAAGAGAAGTTGTATGAGCATGAGTTAGATGTAAGGGAGGGGGATTTGAAAAAATGTTCTTGCTAGGCATATTGCCAACTTCCTGCAGCATGCCTTTGGATTTTTTGTTTTGGAGTGTGTGCCTAGGTATTACCAGGGGTGGGGGTCCATGGGAGGATATTTTGGAAGCCAAGGAGTTATCCTGGCAATTAAGATTGAATGCCACGGTTCCACCTGGTTTGAATGATAGTGTATCTATTTCTAGTATGCTTAGATGAAAATCATATATTGTTTAATACAAGTTTGCAAGGTTTATTTAGGAGTTGTGTGAATGTCATGGGGACATAAAATGTATTCATGTGTCTTTAAACAATGGGACTTATTAATTGTTATTAATTGATCAATAATTTTCATTGCATAAGGTTTTATGGTGAGGGGTATTTAAAATGAGATGCTGGTCTGAACCTTTATGATTCTGATGAAGTTTTTTTATGAAAGTGTGCACTAAATCTATGTACTTGTGGAGTTTTGTGGAATAAATATTACATATATTCATATCTTTCCACATTTCTGGCTGTATCTTTGGTTTGAATTGCTACTCATTGCTGTTTGGTGCTTTGTGCTGTTGGTGTGCTATGTTGTGGTTCTTCTCAAACTATCTGTCTCAATGCAACCATTGGGCCTGTTGTGCTTCATTCTGATCTGAATCCAAACTTCTCATCTCCCATCTTACTTTCTACTACTCTGCATATTTGTTTGTCAATCACTCTCTCCAGAGCTTTCATTCAGTGTGATAAGATTGTGATACCTCTATATTGCCCACAGTTGTGAACATCTCCTTTGTTATTGAACACTGGCACTAGTATGTTTATTCTCCAGTCATCTGGGATACACCTTTCTCTCCATACTGGTATCAGTACCATCAGGAATAATTTCTCTCCTTTCTCACCAATATCTTTATCATGGCTGCTGTGACCAAACCTCAGCCAACTGCTTTCCATAATTTATTTTTTCTTAGTGCTGGTCTTACTTCTTCTATAGTGAGCTACTCCTCTTCTTTTATCTTTGTCTGTATCTCGGGTAGCACAGCTTATGTGGTACTTTCTTCATTCAGAAGCTGCTGGAAGTGTTCCTTCTATCTGCCTTTGATATCCTGTGGACTGGTGAGCAGGTTATTACTGGTATCCCTTATGAAGGGTATCTATTATCTTTATCTTTATGCATTTACCTTGCAATCTGATATTATTTCTTTATGCAGTCTAACAAGTCACTTTCCAGAAGCTGATAGAGGGCCTCTAATGCCTTGTTATTTGCTACTGCAATTCTCTTCTTAGCTTCTTTGTTAGCCAACCAGTACTCATTCCTCGCCTGGTCCATTTCTCTTCTATCTCCTTCTTTTTTCTTCTCTCTTTCTTTCTTTTGATGGATTCCTGGGATTCTATGCTTCAACATCAGCTTTCCTTATGTACCTTATTTCCATGCCTGGCTCAGCTGCATATCTCTCCAGTACTCCTCATACATGTTTTTTGAGCACTGCCATTCTTCTTCTTTTCCTTCTTCTTTTTTTTCTTCTTTAACTCTACCCATTTCATCTTCCTCTTCTTCATGAGGTGCTAGAGCCCTGCTTAATTCTTTGAACTGTTGTGCTTCATCTCCAGTCAACTTCCAGATCTATAGCCTGGTATCTGTTGACCTTAGCCTTTTCTGGACATTGTTTGCAGCTGATTGTGGCAACCAGTAGTTTATGATGTGGGCCAACTGTTTCACTAGGTATGACTTTCCAAATGCCTTTCCTTACTAGGAGAAAGTCTTCCTGAGTTGCATGTTCACAACTCTTGCATGTTTTATTTATTTTATTTATTTTACATTTGTTGACCGGCCTAGTCTAACTGGATATATGTCCATTTTCAGTAGAGGCCCGGGGAGAAAAGCTCCAAGCATGAACAGTGACAAAGTTTACAATATATAAAAAGACATGTAAAATCACAGTACAGAGGCAACATTGGTCAAAAAATTATAATAATAAAATTATAAGCTATAAAAATTATACTATAAAATTATACTAAACACAATAGTAGGTATGAGCAAAACCCAATTAAGAGAGAAAAGCCATTATATTTTTTCCAGTTACTGAGAGGAAAAGAGTAGTAACTAGATTTGGAGGCATAGGTTAGGGGTAAGAGCAGGAAGGAAAAAACATATCAGTCTGGGTTAGCACATGGACGAAGCCAATGAGTTTTAAGATGTTCTTTAAGATGTTTTTCAAATAGAGAAGTAGAAGCAAGGGTTGGTAATTCAGAAGGAAGCTGATTCCAGTTTTTACCTGCTGTGTTTGTGAAAAGTGAGTCATCAGCTTTGGTGTTGGATTTAATCAAGGAGACTAGGAGCTTAGTAGCAGAGCATAGTGTAGCTAGATTTTTATATGGTGTAATCAGATTAGTGAAGATAGGGGTGTTGTTGGGGTGGAATAGAATATTTTGAGTAATAAGTAATTGTTGGCAGAGTATATGGTTATGCAGTTCTAGCCCTCCAAGTTGTTTGAGGTTGAGGCAGTGGTGAGTTTTAAAGGGGGAGCATGTGATGAATCTAGCAATGCTATTATAACAGGTGGAACGTTTGGAGAGGTTATTTTTAGATAGGTTAGTATATATAGCAGAGGCATAGAAAAGAGTAGAGATGAGGTGCTGAGCAATAGTTTTTCTGGCAGAAGGGGTAAGGAAGTGTTTAATTCTATAGAGGGTACCAAGTTTTTTGTTAACTGACTTTATGGTGGAGTTGATGTGGTCATCGAAGTTGAGATGATTATCAATTGTTACACCTAATAGGCGGGTTGTAGTATCTGGGGTTATGTTGGTAGCATTGTTAGAGGTTAAAGAGAAGAATGGATTAGATGATTTAAGAGTTGGAGTAAATAGCAGTAGTTTTGTTTTTGGGATTTAGGAGGAGGTAGTGTTGCATAAACCAGTTTTCAACATTATGAAAAACAGTTTGGGTGAGGGACTGGAGAGATGCTATATTCTTAGCTGTACAGATTAAGGTGGAGTCATCTGCATATTGAATGCAGGTGGCTTGAGATAAGTTCATGTGTAGATCATTAATGAATAAGGAAAAAAGAAGGGAACCTAAGATAGAGCCTTGGGGTACCCCAATATTTACTGGAAGTAATGTAGACAGATTGTTTTCCCAAAGTACTGCTTGCTGTCTATTTTCCAGATATGACCTAAGCCATTGTAATGCATGTGGATTGAGAGAATGGGCCTTTATTTTGTCTATAAGTATGTTATGGTTAACCATATCAAAGGTTTTTGACAGGTCAATAAATACTGCAGAGGAAAAAGAGTTATTGTTATGATTTTTATTTATAGAGTCGGTGAAGGATAGTAGGGCAGTCGTTGTGCTATGGAATTGTCTGAAGCTATGTTGGCAATTTGCTAGTAGGTTATGTTGTAGAAGGTGGTTAAGTAATTGTTTGTGAATACATTTTTCCATTATTTTAGCTAATGGGGAGAGTAAGGCAATAGGTTGAAAGTTAGAAAGCTCAACAGAAGATCCACCTTTATGTAGAGGGATGATGTGGGATACTTTCCATATGGTAGTGATTTTGCCTTCTGAGATAGTTCTGTTAATAAGGATAGAAATTGGATAGTCTATGGCTTTTACGACAATTTGTAGGTATTCAGATGGGAAACGGTCAGCAGAAGGGGTGCAAGGTTTCAGTAGTTGAAGTAGCTTACAGTTGAGAGATGTAGGTACTGGTTGTATTTGAAAGGTAGGAGATGAAGTCTTGGAAATATTTAGTGGGGAAGCAGTAAAAGGAGGTAAAGAATTGGCTAGGGTTTGAATGGCTTCTGTAAAGTAGTTATTAAAGGCTTCAGGGATCTGGTTGGAGTTATGATTGAAACCTTCTGGGGCAGGAGTAGTAGAGTGACCTGGCTGAAGAAGTTTGTTTATCCCTGACCAAAATTTTTGCGGAGTTTGTTGGCTAGTTTGTTGGAGGTGAAGGTAGAAGTCTTTTTTGTCTCTAAGAATATCGTTCTTGGTGGCATTTCTTAACTGTTTAAAGTGGCGGTAATCTGATGGACATTTGGTGGCTCTCCATTTAGCCCAGATTTTATTTCTGAGGAGCATCTTTTGCCTAGTTTGTTTTGTGAGCCATGGGGCAGATTTGGTTCTTATTCTAGTAGAGCGATAAGGTGCATGGTAATCTAGGATTTGAAGAAAGTTAGTGTTAAAGTAGGTCACAGTCTCATCAAGTTTAAGATGGGTCTGTGGTGACCAGTCACATGCTTGCAGTTCATTTAGGAAGCTGTCTGGATTAAAGAATTTTTTTGAGCGGGAGGTTTTGAGATTATGGTTATTTGGGATATGGACCTTTTGTATAATAATATAGGTAAGCATATGGTCAATGATATCATTGGGAAGGGTTTCTGGAGTATAAGTTTTAGGGTGGCTGTTAATAAGGATCCAGTCAAGAGTAGTTTCCTTACTGCTAGGTTTGTGGATTCTAGTAGGAGTGGTTATTAATTGTGCAAATCCAAAGAAATTTATGTGATTAGTAGGTTTAGGGGAACTGCAGGTGGACCAGTCAATGTTAAAGTCACCCAGTACAATGGTCTCCTGTGGTAATTGGGTAGAGAGGTAACTAAGTAAGTTTTCAAGAGTATTGGTATTGTTACCAGGGGGGAGATACATACAAATTAGATAGATAGATTTGGAGTTATTGATTTGGAGTTTGGTAGTCAGGATTTCAGATTTGGTGTGTAATGATGAAAGCACATTAAAGGTGGAAATTTGGAAATTAGATTTATAGAGAATGACTATACCTCCACCTTTTTTGGTTTTATGGTCATATCTAAGGATATTATAGCCAGGAGGGCTAATTTCCTGGTCTAGAATAGAAGGTTTTAGCCAAATCTCTGTAAGACATAAAATATCAAATGAGTGCACAACAAGGCGTGCATATAGGTGGGAAATGTTATTGTTAATACTTCTAATGTTAAGGTGAGCTATCAGGAGGGAGTTAGGTGGTTTAGTTAATGTAGAAATCACAGGCAATGTGGAATTGTTAACGTTATAGGTAGAGTCAGTATTGGGGCCAGGGTTTGGATGAATGTCACCATCTAGGAGGGTGTGTTGCTGGGGATATAGTTGAAATTTAGGGATTTTGTAGAAATTATTAAAATTCATTTTGGTAGTGAAGTTAGTAACATAGGTTGCTCTGTGATATTTTGTTAGTATATAGTTAGAGGTATAGGTTATGTTACTTTGGTTAAGGGAGTAGATGAAGTTATGTTTTTTGTTCGGGTAGAGAAAGATTTTCAAAGAAGGTGAGTGAGTAAGGTATGGTAAGAGGGGCTATTGTGGTAGTTAAGAGTAGTATGCTTGTGAAAATAGTTTTGTGTGTTGGGGCCATAGTAATAAGTAGTTATTAGATGTGAGTAGTTTGTGTGAGTAGGTGAAGTAAAAAATGGGATATAGTGTTATTTGAGCAGGGTTTAAATTATGCAAAAGATAAATTCGTGGAGGTTGTATAGGAGGTAGTATTGGGAAATAGTACAGAGACTGGTTAGAAAAGGTGAGGGAGTTGTTCAAAAGAGAGTTAATTAGTACTAATTAGGAAAGAAAGAGATAGGGGAGTAGCCAAATGATGAAGAGGTTTGTGATAGGATGAGAATAAAGGGGAGTGGTAAGTGAAATATAAGTTTAGGATCACTGGGGGTGGGAGGGAATTGGGGGTAGGGTAGATGAGTGGAGTGAGCCCATAGGGCGAATGGAGCGGGTAGAGACAAGAGAACAAAGAAGCATAAGGCGAAGAATCAATCAGTGAAGAAGCTTG
Organism: Protopterus annectens; assembly: GCF_019279795.1. Classification (NCBI taxonomy): domain Eukaryota; kingdom Metazoa; phylum Chordata; order Ceratodontiformes; family Protopteridae; genus Protopterus; species Protopterus annectens. Next base: position 377,587,283 of record NC_056736.1, read on the forward strand.
TAAGAAAGGTAAGTAATGTAGCAGGTAAGAGGAGAGATTGGGCACAATGGGAAGATGGATGATAAGATTGTAGGTGGGTGATGAATGTAGAGGATTAGAGGATAAAATGTGGGATACTAAGTAGCACTATTAGGACAGGAAGATTTTAGAATATACTATGGGTGGAGAAGGAGGGATATAAGCTGGCACAAGGCTGAGGATGGAAGTAAGAAAAATAAGAAAGAGCTTTACAATTGGCTAAAAAGCTGAAGGTAGTGGTAGGAAGATTAAAAGTGAGTTAAGATAGTAGCAAGACTAGGGGAAAAGCAAGGAAAAGTTTCCATATTATAGTAAGGGATAGTGGGATAGAGAGATAGAGGGCGGTAGAACTGGGTGAGGGTGCCACCTAGTGGACAAAACCAATGTTGCAGTGGCTGATGGTAAGAGGGATAGGTCTGTTCCAGGGTTAAGAGGTAAGACTAGAGTTTAGTAAAAGCTTTAGAAGGTCGGAGAAGAGTATACAGGCTAAATGGTAAGCTGCTGATTGTCCTGTCTTGGAAGCGTCCTTTCAACTACCTACCAAATATAACACCTCATTAGTAACTGTTAGGTTTAAGAAAACCACATATGTTCTTACTTCTTTAAACCTTAGGGAGCAAGGATGGTAGACCCTGAGATGCTTGCTTCTTAAACTTTTGGGACCAAGGAAGGGAGGCCCTGAGATGTAATAGCTGGTTAGGATGGGTCCCTTGTCGTCAGACGTGAGGAATCTGTTTCATGGACAGGATATGGGCAAAGAGAGCTGGGTACATGTAGGTGAAGATGGCAGGAAACAAATAGGATCAGGAGAGAAGGGATAAAAAAAGTAACTTTAGTATAAAAAACAGAATATGCAAAGCAGATAGTAGAGCATTAATAAACTACACAGTAATAAGGTACATAATAAAGTATTCATATTAAAGTATTCAACAAATACATGTCATATCTGATAGGCAGGAGAAATAAAGCTCACACATAACCATAGGGGCTTAGTTAAGTAATATACAGTGAACAGTAGATGACAACTTTAATTTACATAGGCCTTTAGACATACCAAGCCAATAGTTCAAACAGTAGAGTTAATAAACTAGTTAAAGTCGTAGTAGTATTTGAATATGGTAGCCAGTATTCAGCATGAAATAAATCTGTATAAAATACATATACAAGTGAAGGCAAAATTGTGGTCAAAACCTTCTCTAGGCTGCAATCACTAGTCCAACTCTAAGTCATATGAGATTAAAGACAGTAACACAACTGATAGCGGCTTTGCAGAGTTAACATTTCGCCTAAATTATACAAACATAAGATATAGCTAATACTCTAAGCAGTCATTTTGCATTAAAACCAACATTACACTAAAGACTACAAACTATGTAAGTGCCTATGAGGTTTAGACATATACCAGGGTGAAATGAATACACTTTGCTAAACACAGATCACAACAGGGTACAAGCAACAGTTAAGACATCTTAGATAATCCAGCACCGTGTTATACAGATGTATGGCATTAAAAATGGTAAAAAAGAAGCTGCCTATCTAGAGTAGGAATCCTGCTTAGCCCTGTTCAAGAGATTCCACATAGAGGTATAATACAAGCCAGTAAAGTAAAATTATACCGGTGAGTGTGATAGGGGTTCTATTTACATACTAATGTATGTAAGAAAAGAGGTTTATGTTCCCGCTGGGGACATTCAAAATGTAAATAAAGTACTGACACCAATATCTTACACAATAAAGCTAATAGTGTCACCTGGTAGCATTTGATAATGTTACATTCGGGCCATTAGAGAGAGTGGACAATTAAAATCAGCACCAAGGAGTAAACCAAGTAGCATCTCTATGAGGGGAACCAAATGAAAACTAGAAAGTAATTCAGCAATATAACCCCTAGAGTATATGAGAATAGGCAAACTCTTAAAATTTTAAAAGCATTATAGTCCCTTAAGGGAGCTGTTTTATCAAATGTTAAAAAGTATGGGTGATTAGGTGAGATATTCTCTTTACAGAACTTAGCCACTGAGAAAATACCTACGAGGGAGACTAAGTTCAACAATCATACTCCGTGGCAGAGTTGAGAAGTGTATATCAGAAGCGTCTTCACAGATATAAATTATAAACCCAGAAGCCAGACTGCGTAAATAAAACCCTACATGAGAGTGTTTAAAAAACGCTCTATCAAAGGATCTAGATATTAAAATATTCTCTGTACAGGATTAGACCAGTGAAAACTACTGCGAGGGAGGTGATATAATATTGGAAGACGCACCTCCATGTAGATGTTTAAAATCACTTCAATTGTATAAACAGCTTCAATTGTGTAAACAGCTGTTCCACTAAAGTATGCATTAGATTTATTACTTCATGGTATAGGGACAAATCTTAGTAGATAATCTCAGACCAAGAGAAGCTACAGGGAATAGAGCTAGAAGTAGCGTCTCCACATGGGTGGTGTAAAACCCGACAAATCTCTAGGCAACACGGCAAGGGGAAAGAAGTTAAAATTAAAAGTTAAAAGTAGTGTCTCCACATGGGAGGTGTAAAACAATCTTCTAAGCAACACTCCGGTCAGTAGTGAGGATAACCATTAGGATTAAAACCCATTACCTGATTTACAGCCATACAAGTGAGTAAACATAGGTGAGAGCATAGGTACACTGGATTAAATAGTTAAAATGAGTTTAAGCACAGTTATCAAGCCAATTGATAGAAAACAGTTCTCTGGTATCACAATAATTATGGAAAAAAATGCAATATGTACATACTTACGGTAGCTCAAAGGTGCTGGGGACCAGGGATGCTCAGCAGCTGAAACACTTTAAGATAGTAAAAGAAGGGGCGCAAGGACTAAAGGTTTTAAGGGGTAAAGAGAGGATGTGAGGTGAGGGGGGAGGAGTGTAGTCCTGGAAGTAGGTGTTCCTGGGAGGGGCTATAGTAGCCACAAAAGAGGGGAAGGATTATCTAGATAAGTAGAGTTGAGATAATGGATGTGTAAAAAGAAGCTATACAGGTAGGAAGGAAGGAGGGATGGAAAGTTACAGACAGACTAGAGAGAATGGGGCAGAAATAGCAAGAGAGCACAGGTTATAGTCAGAGACAAGAGAAGGAAGAAGCATAAGGAGAAGAATCAATCAGTGAAGAAGCTTGTAAGAAAGGTAAGTAATGTAGCAGGTAAGAGAAGAGATTGGGCACAATGGGAGGATGGATAGTAAGAGTGTAGGTGGGTGCTGAATGTAGAGGATTAGAGGATAAAATGTGGGATACTAAGTAGCACTATTAGGACAGGAAGATTTTAGAATATACTATGGGTGGAGAAGGAGGGATAGAAACTGGCACAAGACTGAGGATGGAAGTAAGAAAAATAAGAAAGAGCTTTATAGCTGGCTAAAAAGCTGAAGGTAGTGGTAGGAAGATTAAAAGTGAGTTAGGATAGTAGCAAGACTAGGGAAAAAGCAAGGAAAAGTTTCCATATTATAGTAAAGGATAGTGGGATAGATAGATAGATGGAGGTAGAACTGGGTGATGTTGCCACCTAGTGGATAAACCCAATGTTGCAGTGGCTGATAGTAAGAGGGATAGGTCTGTTCCAGGGTTAACAGGTAAGACTAGAGTTTAGTAAGAGCTTTAGAATGTTCGAGAAGAGTGTACAGGCTAAAGGGTAATCTGCTGACTGTCCTGTCTTGGAAGCGTTCTTTCAACTACTTACCAAATATAACACCTCATTAGTAACTGTTAGGTTTAAGTAAACCACATACATTCTTGCTTCTTTAAACTTTAGGGAGCAAGGATGGTAGACCCCGAGATGCTTGCTTCTTAAACTTTTGGCACCAAGGAAGGGAGGCCCTGAGATGTAATAGCTGGTTAGAATGGGTCCCTTGTCATCACGCGTGATGAGTCTGTTTCATAGACAGGATATGGGCAAAGAGAGGTTCTTGCTTCTTTAAACTTTAGGGAGCAAGGATGGTAGTCCCTGAGATGCTTGCTTCTTAAACTTTTGGGACCAAGGAAGGGATGCCCTGAGATGCAATAGCTGGTTAGGATGGGTCCCTTGTCGTCAGGCGTGAGGAGTCTGTTTCATGGACAGGATATGGGCAAAGAGAGTTTCTTGCTTCTTTAAACTTTAGGGAGCAAGGATGGTAGACCCTGAGATGCTTGCTTCTTAAACCTTTGGGACCAAGGAAGGGAGGCCCTGAGTTGTAATAGCTGGTTAGGATGGGTCCCTTGTTGTCAGGCATGAGGAGTCTGTTTCATGGACAGTATATGGGAAAAGAGAGGTTCTTGCTTCTTTAAACTTTAGGGAGCAAGGATGGTAGACCCTGAGATGCTTGCTTCTTAAACTTTTGGGACCAAGGAAGGGAGGCCCTGAGATGTAATAACTGGTTAGGATGGGTCCCTTGTCATCAGGCGTGAGGAGTCTGTTTCATAGACAGGATATGGGCAAAGAGAGTTAAGGTAGCTCAAAGGCTCTGGGGACCAAGGATGCTCAGCAGCTGAATCCCTTTAAGATAGTAAAGGAAGCGGTGCAAGGACTAAGGGTTTTTAAGGGGTAAAGAGAAGATGTGAGGAATGTTATCTTATTGATGTTTGTCTTGCTGAACCATGTGTTTGCCACCATCAAGCCATTTGCCAGACAGAAGTCTAGAATGACCTCTCCTTCTTTATTCCTGTTGCCCTACCTATGTGGACACAGGCATTCCTCACATCCTGTTCTGTCAGATCACCTATTATCAACATCAATTCATGCTGTCCTGATTTGTCTAGTAGGTCCTGCAACTGCTGTCTGAATGTAGTCTTTTCCTCACTATCACAACCCTGCTTTGATACTTCCCTATCATTACACTGGAGTGTCCTAGGAATCTGTCACTAATTCTGATGAAATCCCTCACTGTATTCTGAAGTCTCTCCCTTACCATAATTCCCATACCATTTGTAGCCTATCCTCCTCATGAGCAGTAGACTCTAGGTCCCAAGCTTAGATGTTTTGCTGCAATCCCTGTTGTCTCCTGTATACATAGGATGTCCAGCCTCATACTTACCATCATGTAATTTTTTTTTCAAATCCCACAGCAGCTGTTTGTCTCCCCTGGAGTGTAATCATCCTCATGTAAGTTCTTGCATTCAGGTAAACAAAGCCATTCCTCAGGTCAAGTGGGTCCCTGCCCGCCATAACAAAAGGGGAAACCTCAAAAATACCTCACCCACACACCAGGCACCTATGGACACTGTCCTGCAACAAAAGAGATATAAAACTAATTAAACCAAACTTCCTCTTGGGTCAAATGATTCTCTGCCCCTATAATAAGAAGTCCAAACTTCAAACATATATCAGTCACACACTGGACACCCATGGACACTGCCCTGTAACTAAAGAGACGTAAAGCTAATGTAGATGCTTAACTTCCATGTGTCTATACAGTAAAATACCATAGCAGCACTAAATTAAACAAGTGTTAGAGAGTGTGTTAGTACATTCTGCTCTATAGTTCCTTACTCAAACCACTGTGCTGACAAGCTCATCATCAGGAAGCAACAGCTGCATAAACCATTCCAGTAACTGTTCCCTCCCAAATAACAGTCTATTTTCTTTTGAGAAAAACCTAATCTATAAAATAGCATACCATTACCTCACCTGTTCATCTGTACCTAACCCCAACTTTAATATTATATCCTTTTAAGAATTTTCGGGTAAAATTAGATAATGTCTACACTTGCCTTTTTAGAGTGACTGTGTGAAGTAACATACCTTTTCTTAAGGTTCACTGATTGGTTTCTAATCCTCTTGCACTTCACAAACAGTGTCACAAATATTTTAATTGTGTATTAAATGTAAATTATCCCATTAATTTTAGCAGTGGCTTTAAGCCAATCCCACTGTTCTGCATCTGCAGATAATCTGATTCTAGTCACCAGTAGTCTTTTTCTTATTGCACAGTAGAACCCTACTTTTAAGTAACATATCTGTTTGCTTTTACCTCACTGATTCTTTTTGAAGACAGCTGCATAGAGGGTCCAGGTCAAACCCACTCCATTTGCCCTCTCATCACTCAGGCTTATTCTGCTTCCCTACCCTACCTCCATTCCCACCCATCCCACATTAGTTGCATTTATCTCTAACCTCTCCCCTCCAACCCACTTCATGTTCCAACCACCACTAACATCCAATTACTCATCTAAACTCTCCCAAACGTATCCATTATCCTATCTCTAACCCCAGCTAATTACAGCACTACTTCCTAGCCTATAACCTTTTAGATACTTTGCACGCCCCCTACAACTGTTACAATACCTTGTGCTTCCTTTCTTACCCCACCTTCCTTATTTATTATCTTACTCTTCTCTTTCACTTATACTCTCTCCATTATCAAACTGTTACTACTTAGCGCTAACCCCACTCAAGTAAAAATGTCACATCTCAAAGATTTTCTAAACATCTTCATGCTAAACCAACACATCTTAATACATTTATCTTTCTCCTTAGCTACACACTATATATCCCAACACTACCCCTTCCCCAAAGTAAGCAAAAGGTAACTATTAACTCTCCTACACTAAAACAATCAACAAACATTCAAATATCTCCTGGCATATTCAACACCAGCACCCTAGGCCAACATAATACTAAAGTACCAACACCCAAAATAACTTAAAAAAAGATCACATTTAGATACCACCAACATATACGTAGTCACATCAGAACAATAGCAAACATTGCTAAAAACTGCTTACAAGTGGGGACATGCATCCAAATCCTAAACCAAACACTCTTACTTCATCCAATTCTCAATCACCACATATACTTAATATACTTCACAAAAACACTGCCATATTGTTTCTAAACTTAAATGTTAGAAGTGTGGTTAATAAAGTTCATGAACTAGAGGCTAGCCTATCACATTATTCCCCAGAAATTGCCATTCTTTCAGAGAATTTGCTTAAACCCCATATCTCAGAAAACAAAATTACACCTTCAGGGTATAATATACTTCGAAAAGACAGAAATGACAAAAGAAGAGGTGAAGTAGCTATACTTTTCAAAAACAGCCTAACTGTGACACCTTTAAATCTACAAATATCTACCCCTACTAATATTTACCTAGCTCTTGCTAAATTACAAATTAATGCTAACAACCACATAACTATAATAGCCATTTACATCCCACCAGGCAATAATATTTTCACCACTAAACACATCCTCAGTGTATCTCTAATAACATCACCTGAAAAATTATTATCATGGGTGATCTTAATACTGACTGGTTTACATGTAACTCTAAACAAAATAAAAACACTTGGTTCACAATGCTGATAAATGTTGTAAATCAAAAACTTTAATAAAACCACAGAGAATTTGGATAAAAATCCTTCCTCAGTGCAATAAGACAATAGTTAAAGCACCACATTACATAAAAAGAAAATCACAAAATCACATGACACAGCCCAACAAATGAATGAATCATAGTAAAACATCAATTACGTAATTATAAAATACTTTTCTTAAGAATAAAAATTCAAGAGCATTCAAATAGTCAAGTATAACTGTTTACACTTCAATAGTGGTTTAATAGTAACCTGCTAAGATAATTATATGCATTTTTCCCATTAGGGAAAGGGGTAGAAATTTTAAGATTCTTTCAGTTATCCACATTTTCAAAAAAGGGAATTAAATTGTGTCAGTGGATTATTAGAAGTTGTGTTCATTTTTTCAAAAGGCTAGTGTGGCCATGGAGGGAGGGCAGCAATGGCACTAGCATTTGACAATTTTGTGATAGCCGATTGGGAATTAAGATGTTTTATATAAGATGAGTACATTTGAACAATGTGTTTTTATACTTGATTTATAGATTATGTTTTTTGGTATGGGGGCACCAAGGAAATATTTGAAGACTTGTAGAAAAGATAACTGTATCCACTGATTTCTTACAGTTCAAATACCAGTTATTGGTTTTGATATGGCTTATTTGCACATGAAAATGTGCAAATATATTTTCAGTGTGGTTTTGACTTGGTGGTGTTTCAGAAAGATACATTTGTTAACTCATATTTGCATTTTCAGAGTTGCCATCCCTTCCACACTAGGAAGAGTTCAGTAAAAAGTCAAATTTGTTAAGATTAATAGTGGAACTCTATAGATGAAGCTTTTGAATGGGAGAAAAAGTCACTTGTGTATTTTTTCAAACAGAGGAGTTATCCTGAAAAGTTTGTGATTAAAATTATGAATGATGTCTCTAGTGAGAAGTACACTAGGTATGGACCAATACTGAGAGCATATGATAGAGTTCAAACAAGTTAAATAACAGTTCAAATGACTTGGGTCTGTGCTGACATAATCCATGGCGTCACAAGCCATTGCTGGAATAGTTCCAGAAAAATATTTTTGTGGTAATAGCAACCTAGAATGTTATCTGGAGAGAAACCCACAATTATTAATAGGTTTATAAATTTGAAAAGAAAAACAACTTTTTATGAAGTTCAAAGTATGTTAATTCTACAAATATTCCTAGGAAATGTGCATTTCCATATATGAATTATGAACAATGCTGGATGATTTTTTTATTAACATTTTTTGAAGTTAGTACAGCTCATCATTTTTTTAGTGTTTCAGGTTATTCAACTTATCAGTCTCAAAATGCAGTCTGCATAGCTATGTGTATGTCTTGCCAGTGTTTTACATAGGTAAAACCTCAAATGAGACCCAATTAGAGAATGTACAAACATTTGAATGATGTAAATAATATAGATTTGGTGAATGCTTTGTTTAAACAAACTATTAGCTGTACTAAATTTAACAAGTTTATATTTTCCATGATTAAACATGTTAATAGATAATTTTAAGGATGGCCCCTGAATAATTTGTTAGAAAGAAGGAAAAGGCATTGGGAGATTCCATTCAATGCTAGTTGGTTCCCAGGGTTGAATGAATACTTAGATATTATATGAAAATTTAAAGTGTAGCTCATGATAGTTACATTTATGTATCATGTTTTGTGAATTGTAATGCTTAATGATTGTGTGTTTGGTTGTTACTTCTTTTGTTGAGATCTTTGATTACATTGTCCTGCACTCATTGTCTTTTTTTGGTGTTGTTTAATTACGAAATCTCTTCTGCTTTAGTGTAGCTCATGCTGTTCCTCTAGTATTTTTCTGTCAGGTTTTTATGTCAGAAACAGAATTTCTCTCTTCATCTCTCACTTGAACAACTTCTGATGATTCAGTCTGGCAATTACTGTGTCCAGGTATTAATTAGTATTACTTAGTATAGTGTTAGTATTAATCCATTGCTGCTCTGTATGGTCACCTAGACTGAGTATCAAAAAAACGTACTTTTCTACCTTACAGTCACTAAAATACACTTTAACTAGTCTAGAACCATGTAACCCTAGAGTTTAAGCATTCATTCTATTTTGGGCCAATGAGCAATCCTCTGTCTGAGTTTCTTGCCAGTGTTTTGCATAGGTAAAACCTCAAAGGACACTCACTTAGACAATGTACAAACACTTGAATGGTATAAATAATACAGATTTGGTGAATGCCTTATGCCATCCCTTGCTTCTTACTTTTCAGTGCTTAGTGGTTTCTATATATTGGTTTTACATTATATATCTGTGAGGTGAGCTTTTTTGGGGGAAAATGATTGGGGTTTTGTCCTATGTTCCAGGCAGGAGGGTTATAGAAAAAAATGTATACCCTAAACTTTAGCAAGCCAGTACTTTTAAATGAGAGACTCTTGGTAATTTGTTGGTTAACTCAGTGGTTACCTACACTACCTTTTGCATGTGAACATCCTGCAATCTTATAATAATGGTGGGAGCAGAAGTGGTATAACCTGATGCAGTATGAAACAATGGTTTTCCATGTTCTCCATTCTTTTTTTCTCTTTCTAGACAAGATTGCCAGTGCTTGTGTATTGTATTGCACATTTGCTATAGGAAGTTTATTCTCAACAACAGATATCATGGCCATTGTATATTTGCTAGGAATATATTTTAAGGATTACATTTTTTGGATAAATGTTTTACATGTGCACCTCAGCATGTGCCATGCAATTTTAGAGAAGAATAAAAATATGGTTTAATTCCTTAGTACTTGATTGCCTCTTTCAAAATATTTTCTTGGAATATCAGTGGTATGTATAAAAAAGTCAAGATCACCTAGAATGACTAGATTCTAAGGTCTTGTCCAGTGTTAATACAGGAGTTATATCTTAGAGTGAGTATGAGAATGTTAACAGTAGAGTTTCATTGCTCTGCTCTGATAAGGAGGAAGAGTGGTTGGCCATTCTGACTCCGTCAAAAACACATGAATATTTATTATCTCAATAGTGAGAGAGAGGATCTACTTGTGGGCATTGACAACATTGCTGGTGATAGAATAGTACTGTAGGAACTATGTTCCTACAACCAAAATGTTCCAGTGTTAAGGTTTTGATTAATATAATATTGGGCAATGTCAAGAAAAAAAACGGTTGAGGCAGGGAATTTTAATTTTACTGCAATTCTGGACATAGAAGGTATGTCACTCTCTACAGCCCAAAGTGAGGTAATAGATTGGTTAGGAGTGCTTGTTTTAGGTTTCACTATAAGGTTAAAAGATGACAATATATTGGATGCCTTTAAGTAATATTTAATTATGAGGCTTTGTTCTTTATTTCTGAATCTCATTAAGAAGTGAGACAGAGTATGAGCAGACAGATTTATTGGGTTTTGAAGGTAGACATTAGGTGAGGGGCTAAGTTGTAGAAGAATGGCTGTAATTTAGTGGAAAGGCATGCAAAAGAGTGTACAAGAACATTCAGTTCTTAAAAGTCCACCTAGCCACTGAAAGAGTAAGATCTAATATTTATATATAAAATAAACCACAAACCAGCATACTACATAAACTTGAAAATAAAAAAACGCCACACCAAAAGTCCCAGGCAAATGTTTATTCACCACAGTTTTAGCACTTTCATTCCAAAACAGAGAAACTTCATTAAAAATGTGCCAGAGTAACTTCCTTTCTTTTAAAGACTCAGAAAGATGCTCCATGCTTGGACCAGCAATATTTAAAGAAATACACACTCTTAATCATACACTTAAAAGTAGCTATAGAAGTACACACTTAAAAAATACTTACATAAATATACCTACATAAAATGTGTTGCATAAAATAAATATATGTCAACAAATGTTCCTTCAAATATTTAATCTATAAAAAATATCTATATTTAAAAACTTTCATACGAATAAAATTAAAAAAGTTGGTGGATGTCATAAAAAATTCTGTCATAAAATATACATATAAAAGTATTGAAAATAACAAATATCCTTGACCTTGGCACATTAAGACAGCAATTAGATTTGTTTTTCAAAATAGGTTTAATAGATATTAAATTGTTAATGCCTTGGGGGGGGGGGGTGGAACTCAGTAACATTTGCCAGTGGAGATCTCACTTTTCAACAAATGTTTCCCAGTCACCACCTCTTTTGAAGTGTTTCACCTTCTCCAAAATAGTGAAAGAAAACTTTTTAAAGTCATTACATTGCAACAAATGTTTATAAAGGGCATTGAATTGATATGCCTTACTGATTACATATACCTGCTGGTAAATTCTTGTCTTTAAACGTCCAACAGTCTTCCTAACATTAAATGCTGGGCAAGATGAAAAGAAGGCAGTATACACTACCTGTTTTGTGTTACAATCAAATCTGCCTTTGTCTGTAATCAGTCTTGGAAAACCATGTACTGAGAAACTACTACCTTCTAGAATGAATCTACACTGCTTGCATGCTCCACACCATTTCATCTCCAATTTTTAGTAAATTTACCTTTGCAGCTTCCATTAAATTCAAATAATGTTTTGAAGTTTTTGTTATTCTTAAAAGCAAATCTGGGCTGCTGCTCCAGCCTGTTGGTTAACCCAAGACTGCCAAAGACAGTACACCAATCACCACTAATAGCATTCTTTAAAGAGTAAATGTCTCTACTCTATGGCAAAACCAGTGTCTGTGAGTCATCACCAAGATGTAAACTGACATTTTGCTCATAGGTATTCTTTGTACCCATCATATATTTAGACTATCTAATAATGAGACCATAGCTAGAATTCCAATATTGCATAACAAATCGACTAATGTCATCTAACATAATATATCAGACAATATGTTGACCTATATTTGAAATTGTGTGTCATCAGAAACCAATCTGTCAGAGGGAGTGCTGATATGCATTTGAAAAGGTGTTCTTTCTAAATATGTTAGATTCATAGCTGTGGTGATGTCAAGAAAGGCTATGGTCTGTTTGTCATACTGATGGGTGAATTCTAAGAAGTCAGTAGAGTGATTTAAGTAACCCATGAATGATTTTAACTCTTTTAAGTCACCTTTCCATTAAATACAAATGTTGTCCAGGTACCTCAGATAGACTGCCAACTTGAAAGAAAAGGGTAAATTCAGAACAATGGAGGTTTCTCAAAACCATAGGACCATGTTAGCAAAAATGGAGGTTGAAGCTGCCCCCATAGCCAAACTTCTATGTTTTTTGCAATATCTACCCTCTTAGTAAACATAATTATTTGTCAGCACTAAGTCCATGATGTGGATTTTGCGAAAAGGATGGACATGTCTGTGTTGAATACATATTTTAACAAGAGGGAGGAGCATAGGGTGACATACAAGAGTCGAGGAAGATGCACACAGGTGGATTATATCTTATGTAGAAGGGCCAGTCTGAAGGAGATTGGAGACTGTAAAGTGGTGGCAGGGGAAAGTGTAGTTAGGCAGCAGAGGATGGTGGTTTGTAGGATGACATTGGTGATCAAGAAGAGGAGGATCTGTGTGAGGGCAGTACCAAGGATCAAATGGCGGAAATTGATAAATGGTAATTGTGAGGTGGTGTTCAGGGAAGAGTTAAGACAGGCACTGGGTGGCAGTGAAGAGTTACTGAATAGCTGGGTAACTACAGCAGAGCTAGTAAGAGAGATGGCTAGAAAGGTGCTTGGTGTGACATCTGGAAAGAGGAAGGAGGACAAGGAGACCTGGTGGTGGAATGAATAAGTACAGGAGAGTATACAGAGAAAGAGGTTGGAGAAGAAGAAGTGGGATTGTCATAGAGATGAAGAAAGTAGACAGGAGTATAAGGAGATGAGGTGCATGGCAAAGAGAGATGTGGCAAAGGCTAAGGATAAGGCGTATGATGAGTTGTATAAAAGGTTGGACACTAAGGAGGGAGAAAAGGACCTGTACCGATTGGCTAGACAAAGGGACCGAGCTAGTAAAGATGTGCAGCAGGTAAGGGTGATAAAGGATAATGAGGGAAACATACTCACAAGTGAGGAGAGTGTGTTGAGCAGATGGAAAGAGTACTTTGAGGTGCTGATGAATGAAGAGAATGAGAGGGAGAGAAGGTTGGATGATGTGCGGATAGTGAATCATGAAGTGCAGTAGATTAGCAAGGAAGAAGTAAGGATAGCTATAAAGAGGATGAAGAACGGAAAGGCTGTTGGTCCAGATGACATACCTGTGGAAACATGGAGGTGTTTAGGTGAAATGGCAGTGGAGTTTTTAACTAGATTATTTAATGAAATCTTGGAAAGTGAGTGGATGCCTGAGGAATGGAGAAAAAGTGTTTTGGTACCGAGTTTTAAGAATAAGGGTGATGTGCAGAGCTGTAGTAACTACAGAGGGATTAAATTGATCTGTCACAGCATGAAGTTATGGGAAAGAGCAGTGGAAGCTAGGTTAAGAAGGGAGGTGATGATTAGTGATCAGCAGTATGGTTTCATGAAAGGAAAGCACTACAGATGCGATGTTTGCTTTGAGAGTGTTGATGGAGAAGTACAGAGAATGTCAGAAGGAGTTGCATTGTGTCTTTGTGGATTTAAAGAAAGCATATGACAGGGTGCCTAGAGAGGAGTTGTGGTATTGTATGAGGAAGTCGGGAGTGTCAGGGAAGTATGTAAGAGTGGTACAGGATATGTACTGGGGTAGTGTGACAGCTGTGAGGTCTGCGGTGGGAGTGACGAATGCCTTTAAGGTGGAGGTGGGATTACATCAAGGTTCAGCTCTGAGCCCTTTCTTATTTGTAATGGTGATGGACAGGTTGACAGACGAGATCAGACAGGAGTCCCCGTGGACTATGATATTTGCATATGACATTGTGATCTGTAGTGAGAGTAGGGAACAGGTGGAGGAGACCCTGGAGAGGTGGAGATATGCTCTAGAGAGAAGAGGAATGAAGGTCAGCAGGACTAAGATAGAATATATGTGTGTGAATGAGAGGGAGGATAGAGGAATGGTGAGGATGCAGGGAGTAGAGGTGGTGAAGGTGGATGAGTTTAAATACTTGGGATCAACAGTTCAGAGTAATGGTGAGTGTGGAAGAGAGGTGGAGAAGAGAGTACAGGCAGGGTGGAGTGGGTGCAGAAGAGTGTCAGGAGTGATTTGTGACAGAAGAGTACCAGTAAGAGTGAAAGGGAAGGTCTACAAGAGGGTAGTGAGAGCAGCTATGTTATATGGGTTGGAGACAGTGGCATTGACAAAAAGACAGGAATCCGAGCTTGACGTGGCAGAGTTGAAGATGTTAAGATTTGCACTGGGTGTGACGAGGATGGACAGGATTAGGAATAAGTATATTAGAGGGTCAGGCCAGGTTGGAAGGTTTGGAGACAAAGCCAGAGAGGCAAGATTATGTTGGTTTGGACATGTGCTGAAGAGGGATGCAGAGTATATTGGGAAAAAGATGCTAAGGATGAAGCTGCCAGGTAACAGGAAAAGAGGAAGGCCTAAGATAAGGTTTATGGATGTGGTGAGAGAGGATATGCAGGTGGTTGGTGTGACAGAGCAAGATGCAGAGGACAGGAAGAAATGGAAACAGTTGATCTGCTGTGGTGACCCCTGACGGGAGCAACTGAAAGAAGAAGAAGAAGAAGAAGAAGGAGAAGAATAAGAAGAAGAAGACTAAGTCCATAAATTCTAGTATCAGTCTAGTTTCTGTCATACTAAGGCTGGTACTTCGAATCACTGCTTGATGGAACCAATCCAACCCCTCATCATGAGGGATTACAGAAAATAAATCTTTAACGTCAATAGTGACAAGCAAAACCTCTTTTGAAAATGTAATTCCAGAAATGGTCTCCAGAAAATGCCAGGAGTATTTAAGTAAGTGCTGTTTGCCCTTAGGAAATTATTTGAGTTTGTAGTCAACAAATTTGGACAGAGGTTCTATTCTGGACACTGCAGGTGCCACAATGGGTCTTAGGGGAGGGTCACTGACTGATTTATGGATTTTTGGTATACCAAAGATCCCTGGGCTTCTTGGTTTATTAACCAACTAGGAAATCTCTCAGGGTCAAAGGCAAGTCATATGTCACAAAGATATCCTCCTGTAGTAAATCTATGGCTTGGTATGGAATGATTTCATTGTGAGGCACTTCAATAAAAAATTCCCATTGTGCAGACAGTCCAACATCTTGGAGGAATAATGATGTTTGCCCATTATGACCACTCTCCCACCCTTATCTGGTTTCATAATGCATATGTTCTTGTCACTGGCCAATACCTGCAACAACTCTCTCTCCTCATTAGTGAGATTGTAAAACTTTGTTCTATTTTATTGCACCAATCCCTCACACTTCTTTCACACAGTTGGTCAAATAAGTGTATACTGGGTAAGAGTGGGGGATTGAATGTTCTAGTTCTCCTTAGGCAAGGATTAAGTGTATTGTCATCCCTGGGTGCCAAAATACAATTTAAATTAAGCTTTTCGGTAAACACTTTAAGTTCAGTAATGAGGTCTACAATATCAGGTTGCCTAGAAGGCACATATTTGAATCCTTTTTGAAATAGTGTACGAAATGTGTTAATAACAGTGAGGGTAGAAAAGTTGTATATCTTATCTTGTACCTTGGTCTCCGTCAGTTGAAGGGTCTGAAGAAATGACTTCCGATACCATCTGTTTCGATAACTGGTCTTCCGAAAATCCTGATTGTAGTGACTTCCACTAGAATTGGAAACATTATTAGCCGGTCTTTCCCTTCTTTCCTGCAGTCTCTTTGATCTACAGGGACCATTAACATCCTCCACATCGCCTCGTATGTTTCACCTGAATTGTTGTTAGGAAGCCCACTGCTGTTTTCTTTAAATTCACTTCCTCTTTGTGGACTTGGGTAGACCTTTTTAGCCTTGTAATCATGGATATCTCTTGTAATCTTTTTTTGCTTCCTCTTAAAAAAGCTGCTTCATGCTCAGTAATTTTGTTTAAAACTGCCTGGAAATCAGCCAGTCTGTGTTCAAACAACAAATCTTTCTTCATTTCCAAGTCCAACTTCTGAATCTCCTCTTCTAAAAGATTATATTGCCATAAGTTGTCTCAAGTAATAATGCTCATAAACTATGCCTATATGGTCAAAATATTCCACCATCTCCATATGAAAAACAGAACCATGTGTTACCCCTTTGGGATATTTCCAGATTCGTAAACCCTTTAGTATATGTTTGTTGGCAATGCAAAATTTTAAAAATGAATTTTCCATCTGTAGGGATTTATATTTAGTCAGTAACTTCTCAAACTGATGTATTCTGTTTTCAAAAGTAAGTTCACAGTCATTATTATGTGCATTGCTCATTTCAAACTTCTGGGATGTTTCCACCTCAAAAAATATTTGGGTGTAAATCCTTCCTGAATATCGAAGGAACCTCTTGATGTGGAAGCAGCATTCACTCCACCTGGGATGTTATTATTATTATTATTACATCTTGTGATACTCTGACCATTAGCACAAACTGTAGTATAAGTTGTAGTATTGCCATAACTTGACTGCTTTTGCCATTGTCAGCAACATTAATCCCATTCCCAGTACCACTGGAGCTTGCAACCAAGAAGTCAGCACATTCATTCAGCTGGTCCATATGCTGCAAAAGTATTGTAAGGTCCACAGGTATATCATTGTGACCAAAAAGAGTAGAACCAGCCTCTGAACTGGAAAAAAATATCAGCGTGAGACATAATGATTAATAAAGGACTATAATCAGCCTATTTATTTTGTCAGTCCAAGACATGCAGCATCGATATAGTCCCTGCACAGAAGTCTGAATTACTCAAAAAGGTTTGTGTTAACAGCAATGCCAATATCTATGGTCATGCAAAGAAAAATAAATTTTTTTGTTAAAACAGATGGCTTCAAACTGAAAACACTATGTTAACACATCAGCCACTGTTATCATTTTGGCTGGGTAAAATGATCTCAGTCTTTGTCTTGTCAGAAATCATAAGATATGCTAATGGCTCTCCATTTAGCAGCCAGTACTGTAAACAGCACTGTCAGAAGTAAGGAACAACAAAAGAAATGATCTGTCTGTGGCCATAAGCCAGTCACTTAGTTGAAAAGCTTTTGTAGATCTTTGCCAAATCTATAACAATAACAATAGCCAAATGGATACTTTAGAATCACCATGCTGAGAAGCTACATACAACAGAAGTTCAGTCAATCTGTTCATCAATACCTTTCCTTACAGCAAATTGTTCAAGAACAATTTCAGGAGTATGGTACCTAACTTCACAGATAAAATGATGGGGCTGACGTACTGGAGAACAAGGGATTTCTTACAAAATGAAAAAAACAAAATCACTGAAGGAGAAAATATGTCAAACCATGTATTCCGTCAATGAAACAGTCTTGATGCAAAGTTCCAAATATTGAAAACATGATACTTTGATCAAAACTATGCCTTATAGTACAGAAAAAAATGTTCTGAGATTACAGACATTGAAGTAAGACACTATATGGGAATATACTGTTCATTGTTTAAATGTGTAACATAGATAGGAACACGGAGCCTAACTGACTTCAGTAACAGAGAAGAATATTCTTTCCTAATTATAGAGATTTCCCTAATTGGCTTAGTGCCATGTTTAGGCAGTCTGAAAGGGGAACTAAAAGACCTTCCTTCCTAGGTGACCATGTGTGTGATGCAGTAGCATGATTTTAAAAGTAATGTTATTCTTTTTTTTCAGAGACATTGCAGAAATAAATGCAAATGAGTTGGGAAGATTAGATTTATCTTCATGAAATACATTAAAACTGAAAATAGTGATATGAACAAATAGAAATCAAAAGAAGCATTGAATCTACGCCTTACTCCAATTATGCATGTGAATTAAGTACTGCCAGTTTTCTTTCTCCTGTCTTTACTGTTTAAAAGTGTAACACATCATGGGGAATTTATGAATGACTCAGTAAATATAGTGTGGAGCTTCCTGGACATGGACTCAAATTTAGCACAGCAACGGGAGATGCTGCGAAATCTGGATTTTAAATGCTGTTGATCCTAGTCACAAGCAATTTGTGTTAATTTATTTTTTATATATTTTTAGAATAAAAAAAAAAAACAAAGTGCGACTTTCTAATTGCTGCAGGCAAGGCTTCCTGTAGATGGCTGACTTTATTGTCCTGGAGTCTTTGCTTCTATTAATTCACACTAATGTAGATTGTTTGCACGTGTTGCTGGTAGTACTAGTTGACACTCCTCCTGTATGGCAAAGCACCCCCATGAACATTCATAGCTCTCATTATGTACAATGTTCGGAAATGTTCATCACTAATGCAGAAAATCAGATATATGTGGCATATAGCTTTGAATATTAATGATTTGAGTAAAGTCACTTGGTATAAAAACATATCAGAGAAGTCAGGTTGAATGCAGACCTCATGCAAATTAGAACAAAGCCATTGTCTTTGTTTTTATTGATTAAGTATCTGATTGTGACATGGTACCAGTGAGTGGTTAAATATCTACAAAAACTGAGTACATATATCTGCAAATGTGAATGTATTTGCTTGCCCATAGTCTCTGAATATTGAACTACAGAAATATAATTCACAGTGAAAATTTAGCTCAACAGCAGCCACCAGAATTTATTTTGTTATGAAAAAAACTTGACTTAAAAAAGAAGCTTTTGCCCAAATGTTTGATTTGTCCCTACCTAAAAGAGTAGTAGCTGAGAAACAGAAAACTTATAATGTATAACATTCCTATATGTCATAAGAGAAATCAGGAAGGTATTTAATTATTTCACATTCCACGTGAAAGAGAAGAGAAATAAAGAAAAGCATATTTTAAAGAAAAAAAAAAGTAGAAAACATTGTGAGCCTCAAATGAAGTAGCACTTCTCTTGACAGTCATTCATAGTTAGCAACTAGACATACACTCTAGGAAACCAGTGAGGACCATACCTCAATTTCCAAACTGCTGCGGTTAAGTGACTTACTTAAAGACAAATAGTGGCTAAATGAATAAAACTGGATTAGATGAGGCAGCATTTTAACAGCTCAAAGCCTTAATCATCTGTCATGGCTGAAAGACAATTTTGTTGCATTCTTTGTAAAAGCGCAAAGTCCTAAAAAGACTGTAGTTGCTTACAGAAGTGAAATAAAGAAAAGTGACAGAAAGTGGGAATTTTTGAGTTGCATGATTCATTAATAACATACAGAGTAAACACAGTATAAGAAACAATGAAATAATCATCAAGCTGTTAATGGAATGATTTGACCTTATCAAAAGATATGGATGTGTGCATAAAAAGTAAAACCGCTAGCGCACAATTAAAACTTTGAGGAAAAGAAGGTATATAAAACAAGGTGTCAGTTAAATAATATGACAAGATGAGAATTAAAAACCTCATATGTTATAAGAATAATGGATTCAATCAAGAGAGTTATATGATAATTCAACATGGAGGCCAAGAAAAATATCACATCCTTTTAATTTGGGTCTGCAATAACTGATTATACACAGTGTGAGAGAGTGATTGTGAAGTATAATACACACTATCTGCACATAAACATTAAAGTATATATGTATGGCTGAGATCTTGGAGGATAATAGACAATAACTACATATAACCAGCATGGGAACTAACAGAAGATAAAACTAATTTGCCAATATACAGTGACATTATACATATATGCATTTGCAACCTAATGGAAAGTGAAGCTGGCAAATAAATCTACTGTGGAAATGTATCCTCTTACCAGATTAAGCATAATCGAAGGTAAATAATTATATAACTTAGCCCTTTATGGTGTGTTTTCTTCATGAAAGAGGGCGTGCTCTCAGAAGAGGGATTGCTCAGGTCTATAGACATATTTCCAGAGGCACATTCATATCAGATAGCTGCTGTGTTACTAGTGGCTTCAACCTCTTGGAAATAAGTCACAAATCAATTAAACTGTATTAGTCATCACCCTGAGAACAAATAACTATATTCTCATTATATTGTCCACGTTATTCCAAAATCTGCATACTGTACTCTCCAATCATTTATTTTATTAAGCATATACCTTTGCATTCAGTCTCATGCCACAGACTTTAAAACATTTCTCAGCATTTAATCATGTACCCAGCACACTGAATACATCCTCTGTAAACACTTTTTAATGCTAATTTTATCTGACAATTTAAATAAACAAGCCATCATGTGCCTAAGCTAGTGAACACCTTTGTATTAGATCTGGCAGTAAGTAAGGTACTCAGATAACATATCCAAAGTAGCACCTTCAAGGGTGATAAACAACAGAGTTAGTGTTTATTTTAAAGCATGCTTGCTTCTATAACAGCTTGACAATTCTCATGCTGTCCCACTAACACAAAGTGACACCACATTCCCCTTGTCATAGCCCTGATAGCAATGTTCAATAAGTGTAAAACACAGCTAGAAATAGATTGTTAATGCACGTGCACTATTGTTGTAAAAAAATGTACCATTTAAAACTTTTTTTTTAATATGAGAAACAAAGAGTAAAATACTAATTCAATGCTATCTACACTAAATTTCAAGTTTAAAGCCTTCACATCTTCTTGTATGATAATCCTTGGACCACACAATGCACTAGAAGAGACAGAAGTGACATTACATTCAATCACTCAGTTTTATTCTCTTTTACTATAAAAAACACTTGTTCAACACACTTGTGTTTTTTTAGGGAAATCAAAGTAGTTCTAGGAAGTGGGAGCTGTCAAGTACCATTTAAAAAGTGTTCTTTCCTCAGTATAGGAGCAGTTTTCACTTATACAACTTTCAGCAAGTGATTTAATTTCCTTCTGTTCAGATGCCATTGCTGTATTTTATTTAGAAAAACTTACTATATTTCAGTTTAATTTAAATAAGGGAATAACAAATTCAATTTGCTTTAGGCATTTATCCATAAATAAATGATTCTTCTTTCAATTGGCTGACATGATGAATAAGCAGTCTCCGATACACTGTGGCACACTATTTCTCTTTTCATGTTAATTCATGATTTTCTCATAGTCTTCCATCTAGTTGTTGAGTATGCATTATCCAATTCAAATTACTTCACTTATTCAAGTTAGGCAAGTGACCCTTTTCATACACAATCGAGACTGTAAGACAGATTAATAATGATATTTTGTACATCATAAACCATGGAAAGTATTCTGCACAGTAAGATAAACACTAGCGAGTAATGCATGAAGAGAAAGGAAAAATATGAAGTGTGACTTAACAGCATTGACAAAGGAAGCAGAACACAGTGATACCATCTGAATTTCTTACTCTTGCATTTCCTAGTCTTAATAAAAAAGAAAAAAGAGTTTACTCAAGTATTAGGTACTCACTAGGTATAAATAATTAGCAGACTGATACTGAAACAATGCATGTTGTAGTGGTGACAAAAAAAGAAAAATAAAAAAGTCATTAAGTTAAGTACAACTCAAAGTATGCAAATATTAAAGTTAAAATACATGGGATGCAACAGTCATCTGTCAGTGTTAACTTTTAAAGTCTCACACTTTGTGTTGGTCATGTACAACTATATTAAATTGAGTAAACCTTTTCTACTCATTCAAATGACTTTACTTTATAGTGCTACTTGAATAGGAAAGGTATACTCTATTTTATCTTAAAAGTTATCAAGTACCTCAGATTGCACAGCTAACCTATAACTATACACACACACACACACACACACACACACACACACACATATATATATATATATATATATATATATATATATATATATATATATATATATATATATATATATATATATATATATATATATATATATATATATATCTTGAAAGCACTAAAAACAGACAAATAAGCTTACTGTTGTTCCAGTGGCTTACAGTCACATATTTTTATCATTTTATTAGTGTTCAATTGATCAGAAGCAACTTAATCCATTCCAAATGTTGCCACACTCTGGTCTGATCAGTTTGACCCTGGGCCCCAAGTCTACCCTCTGCACACCTTAACATATCCTTAGTCACTAAATAATTTAATGCACATTTAAGAGGCTAGTGTTCTAAGTGTGTCTAACCTTACATTTTTGAGTTTCAGTTCCATTTTTAGTCTTTTTTTATATAATTTTAATGCGTATGCCATCCTGTTCTGAATTACAGCTCCCCAGCCAGGCAAGCATATAATAATTGCCTTGTTGTTTACTATTGAGGTAGCATGGGCCATTACAGTTGACACTGAAAACTTTCTCATTGAAGTGGAATACTAAGCTAGCTACATTTATATATGTAAATGTAGGTATAGCAGAATTCCAATAAATATAAATGCTGAGCACAAAGCAACATTATGTTATGTTTCACCTCTACAACATCACCATAAAAAACACCTAGCCATAATTTATAACCTTACTAATTCTAAGAGGTTTCAAAAAAATGAGTATTCCACAGCAATATCAAAACCTTATACATTCAGTCAGCATTAAGCCTGATGCTGGCCATAGAGCCATGTGCACCTTTATACCTTAGGATCCCGTATGCTACACAAAGGTCTTAAGATAGTAATAAATGGGTGCATATATGACAAAACTACTGATACACAAGCATGGATGCCAAATCTTAAGTCTGTCTGTTACTTTGACTTGGATGGCTCAAGCCATTTATTCAAGATCTTAACTAAGTATCCCAAGTTGCATAAAATACAGTAAGCATTACATAGATCAAAGAGAACAAAGCACTGATGCATTCGTACAGGATAACTTTACATGTAAACTTAATGTGCAAGAATTCTCACAAAAGCCTTTTTTATTTTAGTATAGGTATGCAATAAAACTGGCTTTATACAGCTTGCATCTATTAAATCTGATATAGTAATAAAACTGATACTGCCTACTGTCAAATGGCATTGTGAATGCTTAGCAGAAGAATTGTTATTACATAGTGAGTTTGCTATTCAACCAAAATATTGCAATTAGTACCAATTATTTACAACAATCATCAATTGAAACATAATGGCCATTTAAGCATCCTGCAGTGTATATTTACACAGCAATCCAGATATCTTTTTTGGAATGTAGTGCACTTCCTAATCATTTAAGTGTCCACCCAACTACTGCCACTGTGTAGAAATAAAAATGTTGTTTATCTACAAAATGGTCATTAGCATCAACAACATACAACATAGGACAAATACTGAGGATAACTAGTAATTAATTAATGGTCATCCTTGTGTGACACTCATACATGTTTTGGGTAATGTACTTTTAAACATTTTAGATACTTATTTATTAGTATGCCAAGTAAGGCTTGTGGTAGTAAACTTGTGGTTTCAAAAGCAGTCTATAGGGAGAGATGGGGCATTGAAGATAACATAAAGTCATAAAAAATAAGAAAAGCAAAAAGGCATACAGATCTCTCAGGAAAACTTCAGATTGCCATTAAACAAAAAAGTTAAATCTAGTTATTATCCTTCAGTCCAGTTAAGTAATAGAAAATATCTTGCTTTTTTTGAAATGTGACAATTTCATTAAGGGAGAGCTAACCCGCACATAGATATGAATAACAAATTTAAATCATATTTCTTCATCATCACTTCTGCAAAACTTGTCCAAAGTCCCAGGCAACAGAAAAAATAAAATATCTATAGACCTTTTCACATTCAAAACAATTAGCATCTCTGCAGTGTGCAAGCATCTGAGAAAGATGAAACCTAATGGTTGTTCGTTATCTGCAATTGTCATCTGTTTCTTTCTTTGCCTTAGACACTGCTAATGACATTAGTCTTCTTGACACCATGTAAATAATACTGATGGTAAAGTTTTCAATATCTGAAAAAAAATCCAAATTATTTCAAGAAAATACATTTGCACAAAGCAGAAAATCCCCATCGAGTCAGCATTTTTAGACTTCTAAGGTAGACTAAACATTGTAAGCAATTTAGTTATCTTCAAGAGAGATGTAGGCTAGTGTCAGTCTTGTGTGGTTCCTTTATTGGGTATGACATGCATACAACAAACATCAAGCTAGTGAGCAATATCTCAACAATTTAGATATAGAAATGCATGCTGCAGCCATCTTAATTGGCTTTTCTAAAACATTTGATCTTGTTGATCATAACATTATATTACAGCATTTGTTAGATGATGGCTATTGTAAATCATCTATTGGCATGATGGTCAAGCTATCTGTCTAGGGGAATACAAACTATAGCAAGGAGTAATGCACTCTCTGAGATATGCCATTCTATTTGTGTTCCCAAGGATCTGTTCAACTCTTTCTATTATTTTTAAAGTATATTACTGAGATGAACTAACACACAGGGTGTATTAAGCTTTTGCTAGTGTCTGCACAGTCATTCATAGCACAATAAATGAAAATGAAATACATACTGAGGTAGAGATGGCCTTGGATTTTTTTAGGTGAATGCATGTTTTAAGGTCTAATCATAACTAAAAATTATACAAAAATATATATCTTTAACAAACTTAAACTACCTTCTTACTGGCAAAGCATATAGTAAAAGTTCACTTGTGATTAGGAATTCTATTTCTGTTGAACTAAATGAGACCTGGAATGACAGAAGTATTAATATAGTCAAAGAACTGTGTTAAGCATGTCAAATGCATACTAAGTAGTTTGTACAGGATAAAGCCTTACCTGATATCTAGGATCATAGGATCATAGAAAGTTATTTGAGGCCCTTACAAGCCTGGCCAAGAATGTAGTCCATGTTGCAGCAAGTCAACATCCTATGCCATTGTGCAGCAGGGACATAGGTGCAATCCCAGGGGTGTATTAGCAGATACATAGATACTTACATACACCAAATGTCTGAACCTGCTGTTCCTCTTGTACTGAACAGGATTACTATCACAACACATCATCAGTAGGGTAAAACTAACCTGTCTCATGATAGTCTATACCCAGATCACATTCCCTATTAGTGGGTGAACAATCCAACTCTTGGTGAATTCTGCTTCACAATGATAGGAAGAGCTGACATGGAAGAATAAAAAAAGACATCACTATGAACGCTTGGCTGCCACAAGCCAATTATCCCTGTGGTAACTTTTCTGACACCTCCTGCTTAAAACCCAAAAAGCCAGAATGATCGTGAGGCCCCAATTTTATGGTCTGTATTCATACTGAAAATCAAGCCCAAGCAAGCTTTTGCCCTTCTGCTCAATGGGGAGTTTCTGTCCTCCCTGAGATTGCCTTAGGATACCTGCATTACTCTTTGACAGGTGTAGCTCTCCAGTCAAACTCCCCACCTGACGCTGTCTCCAGAGCAAGTTACACCTGGATGCCTGGCCGTTTGGAGCCAGAAGTGAGAGCCCGGCTGGCCCATGGCGCTGGGGCTCACTGCTCCGCCTCACTAGGTAAGTGAAAAAGCAATAAGAGTAGTGGTATTTGACTGGTGGCTGAGGCCTCCCACTTATTCTACACTTCTCATGCTCTCATGTCTCTTCACAGTGCCAGACTAGAGTCAAGCTCAACAAGGTCCTCTTTCCCAGCTATATTTACTGTTCCGCAACGAGTATCCAGATTGCGCTTAAAAAGGTTTAATGAGGTACTCTGCTTTATGTGGAGAGGGAGTCTATTCCACAAAAGGGGGAGTCTCTGGGACACAAATTTGTCCTGCCAACAAGTCCTATTGATGTCACAGACCAGGTTGAGGTCTTGCGTGTGGGTTACTTGAGTAGAGCTTGACACACGGATATGCAGCAGTCCCATCAGGGCAGGGTCTGAGATTACTTTGTATGCTAGACAGAGTTAACCTCTGAGGAGTCTGTAGGAGACTGAGTAGAGGGACAGGGCTTTTAGCCTATCTGTGTAGGGTAGATGTTTGAGGTCCTGGATTCTCTGGGTGAGGAATCTCTGTGATCTCTCCATCTGCTGCATGTGCTTTGTAAGGTACATGATGAAAGGGGCATTATATTCAATAATCGACCTTATAAGGGAAGAATACAGGGATGTTATGACCACCTTGTCCCTGGATGAGATAATCTTACTAATGAGGTGATCCATGTAGAAAGCTTTCTGTACAATGCAGGTAATATGGTGGACAAAAATCAGTTTGCTATTAACCTGGGTTCCCAAGTCCTTTACGACTGATTGCATGCTTAGTGCCTTATTATCAATGTAATAATTTGTGGGAACATCATTCTCCCCAGCAGGGATGATGATGCATTTTTTGGCATTCAGTTGGAGGCCATGTTTCTGGCACCAGTCATTTGTTTGGGTGAGACCCTCTTGGAGGATGTCCACATCACTAGGGGAATTGACATCACCCAGCTTGCAGTCATCTGCAAACTTGGTCAGCCACAGCCCACTAGATTTGGCCTGCACCTCTGAGAAGTATATTCCAAACAGCAGAGGCCCCAAGACCAATCCTTGAGGTACACTGCTTGTTACGGGTCTAGTACTTGAAGTGGCTTCCCCTATTTTGACTTGGTGGATTCTATCAGTGAACCAGTTTGCTACCCATTTGATAATATATGGATTGATGCCTAGTTGAGAGAATTTGTCTATTATATCTGAGTGAGGAATAGCATTGAAGGCCTTGGCCAAGTCAAGGTAGGTAGTGTGCACCATCTTACCCTTGTCTATGGCCTTAGTGACTGTCTCAAAGAAGTCCACCAAATTTAACAGGTATGACCTCCCCTTGACAAAACCAAACTGTGTAGGATCAAGTGTCTGGAGGTTGCCAATGTCCTTGTTAATGAGGTCCATGATAGTCCACTCCATAGCCTTGCTGATCAGGCTAGTTAGGCAGATGGGTCTATAATTTCCTGGATCGGTGGATGCTCCACCTTTGTGCAAAGGGATGACAGTAGCTGACCTCCACTCGTCTGGGATGAAGCGAGTATTCAGGCTTTGGTTGAATAGAGTGCCTAATTGTGCTGCAAGTTCCTGCCTGAGTTTATGTAGGATGCAGCCTGGGATGCCATTGGGTCCCATGGAGGCTGTATTTTTTCTCTTTGACAGGGCAGTGATGACTTGCTCCCTAGAGATAAGGGCAGGGGTGCAGGTACTGGGGATGTCCTATTTTACTGATGGGGGGACAGAGAAGTGAAGTTTTCACTGAACCTGTCTGCCAGTAGGTTGGCTAGATCTACAGGGTTTGTGTATGTGGTGTCCTTGACCACCAGTTCTGAGCAGATCTGGATGCTTTCCTTGATATTGTGGACATATGTGAAAAAAAGTCTTATGATTATCTTTAGTGGATGTGGCCAGTTTGGGCTCGAAGTTTGCTTTGGAGGATTTCACTACTGCTCTTATTTGCTTGTTCAGGCTAAGGAGAGATTGCTCCCAATTAGACACCTGCTCCTTCTTGGTCCTGGACAGCAATTTTTCCATTTATTATAGTGTTTTTTATTGTAGATGTCCAACGGACAGGTTTACTCTTCCTTGAGGAGGAGGATTTTGTCCTGTCTGGTATTCCTGATTCCATGCAGCTATATAAATGCTCATATAGTACTTTGGTCTACGTTTGGACATATGTGCCAGTTTCTGTGGAGGGGGAGGGGGCTGTGAAGTTATTTATATCTTCCCTCAGGAGGTTGTAATCAGCTTTGGAAAGCTTTTTTGTTTGACCCAAGCTGGGGGGGGGGGGTAGTGACTTTGAAAGTAACTGCTTTGTGGTCGGATCTTACCAGGGATGGTGACACTGTAGGGATGCTGCAGTGGTTACTCACATTGGTTAATACCAAGTCCAAGATATTTTCACCTCTTGTGGGGGTGTCATCTAACTGGTTCAAGGCATTTGCATTGACGAAATCAAGGATTCTCTGGGCATTTGTGGTTTGGCATGAGTATTTATTCCAATCTATGGTTGGATAGTTAAAGTCACCAAGGATCAGGGTAAAGCATTGAATCTTGATAGATTCAAAGAGGTCCAGATAGATGGAGTGGGCATCTTGAATCTGAGTTGGAGGCCTGTAGCTAGCTATGATTTGAATAGAGGTCTTGTCAGTTGTTAACTGCACTTGGAGGATTTCCTGAGCATCATACTGTTTGACCAGCCTAGAGGTGTGTATGTCTTTCATATATATTGCAACTCCACCTCCTTTTGTTTTGCTGCCCACTGCTTGGGGTCTGAATGAATGATAGGATGAGTAACCTGGTATGGTTGGGGTGCTCTCCATAGTTTCAACGAGGTTTCTGTGACTGCACAAATGTCATCTTCTTCTAGGGTTAAGAATGCTTGCTATGAGTGCAGTCTTATGTTTAGACTCCTAGCGTTTAGAAGCAAGACTTACATTTTGATAAAATGTTCGTGGTGGTAGTTTTCACCTCATGGCATTGCCTAAAAAAAGCACTATGAGGGAGGCAAGAGCCTTTGTCAGGAGCCTGAAGCTCAAGGGAGACAGATGCAGGCCTATCTGTGGCAAAGCATTGTGGCTTGTCAATCATGTCATCCCAGGCTGTCAGGTACTGGATCCCCTTTGAATGACACCAGAAACTAAGCCAGTTGTTAAAATCAATAATTTTCTGTTTGTATTGAGGCATCATTCTGGGTGATGGTAGAATGCTGCTTTAGGCTAGGAACATACCTGCCTGGGACACATAGTTGGTGAGCTCGATCATGTCTCTCTTCATATAGTCCAGGGAGATACATCTCAAGTCATTCACTCCAACATGGACTATGACAGAATCATAACAGTACCTGTTGAATATTACTCTAGATCAAGCCCTTTTGCATCCTAAATTATTCTATTATACCACTGTCATTCATAACCTCAACAAGACTATAGCTAGCAAACACACTAGCAGTTATGCCATGCAGGAAAGATTTGCTGTCAAGTTTCCTTCTGATGCTATTATCTCACAGCCTCTGATAATATAATCAGGATGTCTTTTTCAAAGAGGATATTATTTTGTCAGTATGTTTTTACTTTCAAGTATGTATGCAACATCCAGTGTGGTCACTTTTGTCTAGCTCATAAAATGACACAGCAGAGACAAGAAACTCAAGACT
The DNA here is from genome assembly GCF_019279795.1 of Protopterus annectens. NCBI lineage: Eukaryota > Metazoa > Chordata > Ceratodontiformes > Protopteridae > Protopterus > Protopterus annectens. The sequence goes on from NC_056736.1 coordinate 377,616,515, forward strand.
TCTCACCCAATGCTGCTAGAGATTCAAAGGCAAACAGCAAGAGCTGTGAAAGAGCTGAACTATATTCTTACTATCCAGAGGAAATAACTTCCATTAGTATTCAAATAATTACCAACAGCCCAAATAATTAAAATAAAGTAGTTATAGTAGGTAGAGATTCAGCTATAAAAGTATAGTATGTATGTATACACCTATACAGGCATATCATACAGATACATTCAGTAGTGCAGGTGTTATTGCTGATACTTTAACTTCTTCAGACCAGCATTCACCTTGGCTTGTTATGCATTTATATCACTGTCACATCCTTAAAGAAATCCCTTATTTACACTTATTTTAGAGAATTCAGAATTCAAGGTTTACACAGATAAGTCTGTACTAAACATTTAATTTTAAAATATTTGGGAATTCAGCAGAAATAAATGCTGGCCCTTCAACATCTCTCTGATAATATGTAATGCACATGTTTTAATAAGGATAGTAATATTTTTACTTAAATGCTGATAAAAAATATTGCTATTGCATTTAATTAGCACTAAAAATGAAAATATGTTATCTACTGCTGTTTCCATCATTAGCACTGCTGTACTTTGCCACTGTTTGCCTGCATCCCCCAATTTACGCATTTAAATATAAAGTGTTACTTTTATATAACTACTAATATGGTGGAAAGAGAGAGTATTTAGATGAAAAAATGTTTCACTTCTCATAATAAAAAGATGAAGCAAAGTAAAACATGCTGAAAATTAGAACACAAACATGCAAATAGATTTGTAAATGCCAGTATGGTGTTATGCTTAGCTTTTATCACTTTAAAATTGATTTTAATGCAGAAGAGGTCTGCTACTTTAATAAGTCACATTTCTGTATTAACAGCTACTTTGCATAACTCAAGGGATCGGATTTGTGAACAGCTAATTTCTGAGTTGCTGTCATCATGCAGAGCCGCCAAACAAAGGTAAACAGCACATTATGCTAATGAAAGCATAAGCAACTGAATTACATGCTAATTAACCAATCCAAGATGGCGGAGCCATTCAAGAAGCTATAAATAACTATATAGAAATGATGTAGCCCTTTGCCATGAACTCCAAAACCCATTGGAATCCAGCCACCATCACACTTAGGAAAAAAAAAAAGCAATGTTAGGGGCTGCTGCTGATCTCTTGCATGTGTATGTGCAACAGGCTCACATATATGCTGCTGATGCTGCAGATAGACCTTGCCCAATGAGAAGAAGGGTGTACAGACCCCATTTAACATGTTGTGGACTGCCTGCTTTTGAATTAGCAGAGTGATACAGGGTTGATAAGGAAACACTATAGGAACTCTGAAACATCTGCTGTCCCCACCTCACACACTGGAAAAATCAAGGAGAACCTATACCAGTGGAAACTAAAGTATATATAGCATTAAGGACATTAGCTATTGGTACATTCCAGAGACCCAAAGGGGATATAGTAGGCATGTCACAGGCATCAGCATTGAGAATATTTCACCAGTGTCATAATGATGTGCTACAACACATTAGGGAGTACATCTATTTTGCATACACACCAGAAGAAACAGCAAGAACAATGCAGGAATTTTATGCTGTGGCACACTTCCCTGAAGTTTTGTGGGCCATAGACTGTACTCACATAGTAATAAAAGCCCTACCTGGTGAACAGGGAAGGGCATACATCAAGTGGAAGGGTTTCAGTCAATCAACTGCCAATGTGTCTGTAATGCCTGAGGGATCATCCTTAATGTGTGTGCAGGCAACCCAGGCAGTTACAATGACTCACAGCTATGGCACACTTCACAGATTTACACAATGTTTACTAGAGTTGATGTTCCACAAGGGCATCTACTAGGTGATGAAGTTTATGCACAGGAAGCATTGTTCATGGCACCCATCAGAAGTGCACATATACCCACAGAAGAAGGATACAATGATGGCCACACTCAAACTAGAAACATCATAGATTGTGTGTTTGGCTTGCTAAAATCATGGCTCCACTGTTTAGACACATCAAGGGGTGTCCTGCAGTATGACCCTGGCACTTGCACAGAAATCATCACAGTTTGTGTCATGTTGCACAACATCATCCTGAGGAAACAACTGCAACAGGGACAGCAATGGCCAGGATCACACATTCCTGGGACGCAGGCAGGGCCAGCACCTGCAGCACATACAGATGATGATTTTGAGGGAGAACCTCCAGCTGCAGAGTTAGCTGGCAGATGTAAGTGCACACAATATTCCCTTCCCCTACCTAACAGGCAAATGATAGCACACACAAACACCACCTAAGACTCAAAGTTTAGCGCACACACTCAGCAACTAAAAAGCAAGTGATAACACACACATTCACCAGTAATGGAATACAAATAATGACCTAGCACATGCAAATATTAAAAATGATATCATCCAATGTCTGCCAGCTTTACTTACCCATGTAATCTTTAAGTAAGGATACCATCAAACCAAGACAGCCCCAAATCACATCACTTGTAACTGCAATAAAGTCAAGGTAAGCATGGAACCTGTATTATATGAACAAATGTGTAAGAAGATAAGCTACCTGCATACTGTTAATCATAACTGCAATTAATCAAAACCTGTGTGAGGTGTCCACCAGTGGCATTTTTGGCTCATAGGAATGATATCTGCAATATACAGGTTTGCATGGTACACAATAACTGGCAACAAGCTGGTCATTTACCCACTGTATAGAAAACAATCAACAGGACAATTATATCAATGGTTTCACAAGCAGAGCAATATGCAGGAATATAATATCACTGATTTGAATACAGGACTTACAGTACTAAATGAAAAAGTGCCTTCAGAAGTGATTATTTGTAGAAACATCCAAAATCCTGTCATGTACTAAACATGATATAATCAATATGCTGAGAAAGACGCTCTTAGTATCCACTCTGTGCATTAGATGTATATGCAACCCTAAGTCAAACCCAAATGAACAAAGGGCATAACAAAGTCATTATCATTTGCACAGTGTGATGGTGAGGGGTCAGCAAGCCAAAGATGGCACCAAAGTACAGAGTTTGTCTGTGTGTGTGTGTGTGTGTGTGTGTGTGTGTGTGTGTGTGTGTGTGTGTGTGTCAGTAAGCAACACAAAGTATCCAGTAAAGTCAAAAATATCTCATGGCCATTAACAGGAGATATATCCCAATCAACATTAAGATTTTTCTGGCTTGCATGTGTGTTGGTCTGTAGTGGCAGTTTTTGTAAAATGTGTGTATGTCTGTATGAACACAGTCAAGCTTGGTACTAGCACTACATCCTGCCATGTCGCACAGTGTGAACAATGCATGGTAGAGTTGTCAGTTCAGTGTCAGTGCTCCTGACCATGCAAACTGCCTCTGCCAGAAATTGCACTGCCACATCCATGTACCTGGTTCAAACTGGGGGTGCTACCTGAATGTGAGTGGTATCTGTTGTACAAGTTCTGTTCACAACTATGTCCAGGACCATAACCTCATGGCCTACCATGTCTGGGTGTGGATATGTGAATCACTGATGGAGCAGTGAAAGTAGTGCCACTAGGAGAGTGGGATGTGGCTCGGCCACATCAGCTTACACCAGAGAATATTGTGGCTGTACGGACATCTGGATGCCAGGCTACCCCTAGCAAACATTCCATCACAGACACTGCCTGATCCAGTGTTTCAGTTATCCTGTCCAGTAAGTTACCCACATGGTTCAAGCAGTCATGCATGTCAGATTGTGTCATATTTAGGACTTGCACAATCTCTTCCAAGTTCCTGAGGGAATGTAGCTGTGTCTCCATGATGGCCCTATACATATGTCTGGTGGCATGTAATGATGTAAAAGTGTCAGGATAAGCGTCGATAGCAGGCCTCTTCCAAGCACCTCTAGCAACCCTCCTGTGTGGTGCCACACCCTCACAATGTCTACGGGCTGACTCAACCAGTTCTGCAACTGGACTACACACAAGCTATGGAAGCCCCCTACCTAAAAAAAAAAAAAAAAAAAAAGAATAAAACACATACATTAGCATTACATACATTGTGTTAACATTTCTTTAGTGATGGCAGCAGTTATGTAAGTGATTGCTGGATGGCAAGATTATCAATATCAAGGCAGAAATTTGAAATACAACTTCCCAGGCAATTTCCATTGATCTTCCACTGTTGTTACCATGATACATCAGAGAAGCCTGACACTTCCTATAGCTACTCATGCACAACACCTTGAAGTTGATAATAAACACAAAACAGCTGTCTGCACTAACTGGTGAAATTCCAATAACAAATTATATCACATTGCTATGATGTAACCATACTAAATTGGAAAGCACAGTAAAACCTGCCATATGTGCAGTATACCAGCAGTGAATATTTAAAACTGCATACATATCAAAATTATTTTTTCGATTGCATAATGAAATGGGTGCACTTCATTTTGTCAAAAACACAAACCATCGAATCCCAATTTATTGAACTCAATAAATGTAAAGCAAAATTCAGCAAAAGATCACTTCCATGAATTTTTATCCAGGGAAACTAGCTGGCAGTCATTGGAATTTGCCCTTTTCCCCACTGTAGTGTAATCTCGGAGTTGGTATGTATAGTTAGGGTGTGTGTGGGGGAATAGCCCCCCCACTTGGGTGAGTTTTAAATTATGTGGTTCTTCTGATGGTTGCTAGGTTGGTACACTAGTTAGTTTCCTGGGGAAAAAATTCATGGAAGCGATTGCCGAATTTAGCTTTCACTTTACTGAGTTTGATAAATAGGTATTCACTGGTTTGTGCTTTAAACAAAATTATATGGACCCTAATGAAATATATACAAAATATGAGCATGTAAGTGGTTTATGAAGAGGACAAACATACCTTATGAAATAGTGCAGTAATTTGTAGAACAATCTCTACCAAGTAACTAGCAGTAATGGTCTGTCTCTATCCAATCAGTCTCCCCTCTTTCTAATTCCATAGCTACACCATTACCCTCTGAACACTGTGAAGATGCAAATGAGGTATGAAATCTTTAGCTTTCCTGAATACCCAAAAAATCTCTTGGTGTAGGGGATGTAAACATGGTATAAGTGTTTACATGATGGTATGCACATCCCCTAGGAATGCAGGGAGGAGCAATGTCGATTGTTAGCTGCTAATGGCTTGCTAGTGTTCATGATTGTTCTGACTGCAACGGCAAACAACACTAACATACTCTTCTCTTTATAAAGTGAGTGTGTCAGATTTAATTAAAAGGAGTAAGCAGCTTGAGTGCTATGAGAACAACCTTAACAAAATAAATTGAAATCCTTGTACAAAGAGCACACTGTTTATCCGCTCCTTAAAATCTGTATGAAATGCTAATCAGCTGTATTACACATTGAAAAGAAAGATGCAAATAAAAGCCCATGACATTCCATTTCTGTTCAGAAAATAAATAGAAGAAATAGCTGGCAGTATTGTCAACCTGACATTAATATGATGTGGGCTATTATTAGTGTAAATTATATGTCAGTATGACATTGATATAGACATGTTAAAGCAAATGCAAAATAAACTTTTTCTGATCCTGTGTTGGTGGCAAGTGGGGTAAGAAACAACTGAGTGTGGGCTTCTATTGCACTGAATTGATGTTTCAAATCCAGATAGTATGCTGTCTGACAGAGTTAATGCATATTTTCTGAGTATATAATCATGTTGTAATACACACAGATCTAGGAAACTTTGCAGTCCTGATGACAATTTTTTTTGTGCGCGTTCCTCATTTGCTTGCATTTTGGCAGAATGCAGTTTGGTCTGACACCATTTCAAAGCAGTGAACCAGATTCCACTGCCCAAGGTAGAAATTGAGAAATTTAACTTGGCATTCCATCAGTAGTGCATATCAGAGTGGCACATATACTTTTTCGGTACAGCACTCTGAACAGAAGTAAGAGAATAAAATTATGCATTGCATCTAAGTTTCACTGTAGCACACAGGCTAAATGAAATGATTTTAAAGAAGCATTAAAGATGATGCAGCGTTTGAATCCAGCTTGCAGCCACTTGTTGCTTGGAATGTTTGTGGCAGATGTGAAAATGCAACTTATGTTATGTGGAATATGAATTGTCTTATGTTGCCTTGTGTGGAATATGAATGTTATATATGTTTATTCTTTGCCTGTGTAATTTCAGCACTACTTAGCTGAGGACAAACAGGGCTTATGGGTGAAGGAAAGAGTGAGCAGTGCCATTTCTGTAATCTACATTATTGCAAACAGTTTTGTCACTGCTGCGTGGTATTACTAATGAGTAAGTGATGTGCACATGATGTATGCCTGTTTCTATTGCAGAAGCTGTAAATACAGTGACTTTGGCCCCCTTAACAGAGTTGCTCTGGGTTCAAATCCATACAGTGTGAATAAAATGCAAACATTCCTACTCCAGATATATAACATATTTTCATCAGAACTTCATATGCTTTTTTCACTTTCTTTCTTTCCGCACTTGCTTGCTGCTAAGCAGTGCACAGTCAAGGTTACCTGGTTTAGGAAAAAAGTGAAGCATTTTATTTGGGCAGCCTTACGTAGAGCAAATAGGCTTAGTGGCAATGTACACACATTCGCACTCTGGACAGTAATGAATGGAGAACATGCAACTGTTGTGTAACTGTCTCTGTGATACAAGGTATAAGTGCACTAATGTTAGGACTATAACATGGGTGATTCAGGGTTGAAGTCCTGATAATACTTATTTTTACAAAGGGTGTCAGAATGCAATTTCCAACAACACTTTTATTAGCAGGGTATCATTACATAAAAATGGCTATCATAATTATGTTTATTTCAAGAAATGTCACATTAATGCTTTGCTAAGTAATTCTTTCTATGTTGTATATCTAATTAATGATTTAGTTGTAAAATACAGTTGAATGCATGCATAATTGTTTAAGTAGGATAATTATGATGATGAATAAAAAATGAACTTGTATATCTATGATGGGTTAAATCATCTTCTTTTCTCACATAGCCTAACTCTGTGTTTAGGGCAGTATGTATGTATGTATCATAAGCCACCCTGTAGTAATCAGCTCATGAACGTCTATCCATCTGACATACATTATCAAATAATGTCAAACTTTTAAAAGCCAAAAAACACAAACCACAATCCAAAAACGGCCTCAGTTGCAACAAGATGAACAAAGATAAACATGTCACATAAGCAACTAAGAAGTGCTTAAACAGAGAACTTTAATTAAACAAGTATAAAAATAAATCCGATACATCCAGTAAATCAAGTGTTTTTGTCTCCATCCATTTGGAGACTTTATCAAGATAGAGCATGCCTAACACAATAGTAAATTTATAATACAAAGTTAATTAGTAAACCAATCAGCATCCAGGGTTCATGAATAATTCATGAGCAATGACTATTCCTACAATTTGCATTATATAATGTCAAATAACCACACATAAAACATTCATCATCCTAATATTACCCACTATAATTCATATTAATACATAACTATTATAATAATAAAATACATTATTAAAATACAATTAAATATGTGTAAATAAAATCAGATAAAATCTCAACATTTCCTATATGTTATGCACCTCAAATAAATAAACCCTAATATATTATAGTATAAATGAATAAATACATGTATAAATAAGTACATAATAGATACAGTATACAATTCACAAATGTATACATATAAAACATAAAATTAATACATATGTGTCAACTATTATGAACTACAAGAACATTTCTTTAAAAGCATCATCTGTCTAAAGCTTTTAGTCTTAAAAAGCAAGTGATTGCAACAGATTCATTTAAGCCTGGCCATTGAGTTGCATTTGTTCTCAACTGCCATAAGGCCTCACTTTTCTCCAAGTATAAAGTCCAAGGTCCACCTCTTGGGTCTAGTTCAATAACTTCAATAACAGTGAATTTAAGGTCATGTCCGGGCCACTCCATACAATGTTTTTCTAGGGCATTGGTTTCTTTTTGCAGTCTGATGTCTCTCAAATGCTCATAAATACATTTTTTTAAGTTTCCTTTCTGTCTTTCCAATGTAAAAACAAGCACATTTGGAACAGAAAGCACAATAAACCACCTTTTCAGTATAACAGCTGCATTCATGTTAAATTTTGACCTTTCCTTAATATATTGGCAATAATTGCATGCCCCACACTTCTTCATATGGCCCCCATTCTGAATCCAGTAACTCCCTTCAAAGATATTCTTTAAGGTTTGTCCCTTTCTATAGACCACAATAGGCTTCTCACTTATGCATTGTCTAATGTCATTGCTTGAGGTCAAAATTATCCAATTTTTATCCAAAATCCTATGTTTCTTTACTGTCAAGATTATAAGAAGTGATGAAGGCTGAACAAAACTTTCTGTTAGCTTGCACTTGTTCAGCAGGTGTCATAACAGTCACATTAACATTGCTGTCCATATTAACAGAACCAACATTCAAATTTAAATCAATATGCCTATTCCCTTCATTACCAGAGTATACCATTTCAGAATTCAATATAGCATAATAGAAGCCTCTCTCTCTCTCTCTCTTATTAACTTCTTCCAACATTAAGTTGTTAATTAGATCCAACGGGTACTCTCTTTTAAGAAACATGTCTTTCAACAGTTCACATTCATCCAAGAAGGAGTCGAAACTAGACACCATCCAAGCAGCTCTAACAAACTGCCCCTTAACAACTGCTCTTTTTTGTTTGAAGGGATGGCTACTGTCAAAATGTAAAAAACTGTTTGAATATGTTTCCTTCCTATAAATATATGACTCAAAATTCCTTAAGGTTCTATTTTTTGTCAGTTTAACATCCAAATAAGAGATTTCATTGGGATCAATATTATGGGTGAACCTTAAAAGGGCTATTGAATTATTCATGTGAGTTATAAATTCATTAATCATCTCACTTGGTCCATCCCAAAATATAAAAATATCATCCAAAAATCTCACATACATTTTGCAATGTTGATAATAAACTGAATTGATAACAAACATTTTCTCCCATTGTAGCATCACGAAATTAGAATACAAACCACCACATGGAGAACCCATAGCAACACCAACTGCTTGGATAAAGAATTCACCATTAAAAAATATACAGTTGTTTTTCAACACAAGTTCAAATAGTTGTTCGTATAATAAAGTACCAAATACTGCCTGACACAGAACTACTGTGTTCGAAGGCTGCATCTTGGCAATTGAATGTTATGCAGCATACTGATGACGACAACGCGCCAGCTATGGATCTGGAGAGATTACAGCACATGCTTGACAGAGTGGAGAAGGACTTCGGTCGCCTGAAGAGGTTACAGACGCAACGGATGCATTTCCAGTATTGCCTGGACCAGCGGATCATACCGAGAGGTCTACGAGTTTTTAACATGCCGAACCAGGGAGAGCACCACCCGGAATTATTGATACAGTGGCAACGTATTAACCTGGAGGTTAGTAGACAATACATGCGACTTCTTATAGATTATTTTATACCCGAGGAGAACAAACTAATACAGAATATAAAGAAACAACGCTCTGACATTTTCTCTATGTTTCCTGAGACTTTAATCATGCCACTATTTGAGAGTTTGCTTGATGGCGTTTCGGCGCTGGAGCGCAAGTTACTACAACAAAAACAAAACAAAATTAGACGTGACCACAAAGATTTTTCTTTGGGACACGTCTTTGTATGGCCTAGATATGGCGATAGAGAAGGTACCAATGTGACTGACAGTAGTAATGGACATAATATACATAGTACTGTTGTTGAGAATCAGTCTGCTTTTGCAAATAAACCTGCTAATGTTATAAATAGTAGTTCTAGGATTGCTGCTAGTGTATCTGATAATGCTGTAGCACAGGAACCAGTACATGAGGTTAATTTACATGATAGAACAAATGTGAGGCTGACCAATGTATCTGTGGATACTGAAGATGTTATCAGCATTATACATGCTGAGCATGACCCAGGAACTAGTACAGTTACAAATACAGACACAAATCTATATCCTAAAGTACAGGTTGTTGATAGTTTATCGGAACGAGAAAAGACATCTACCAATAGAGATGTAAGACCTAAATTACATAACATGAATTTAGTAAATAGAATAGATGGAGAGATTCCTTTTCCCCTACCTGTGAGGAAGGACAAAGGAATGAAGAGGGGACGCTCCCTAAGCAGGGGGCGACAAAAAAGGAAACTCTCAGAGGAGTTTCAACCACAACATACCATAAAGAAGATGTGGATGAACAAGCTAGGATAATGAATTCAATAGATACATCTATGGCTAGTCATAATACACATGATTCATTGGTTTGTAACATTTCTGGGTGTGAGTTGACAGAATATGAAAAACAGTTACTGAACAAAGGGCTTAGCTTTATCCCGAGTGGGCATAGCAATTTAGCCGATATGTTATTAGATACTAGAATGTTTTGTCGTAATTTAATGCTGAAACTGATGTTTCACAATAAAGATGAGAATACCACAAGTGGAAGGGAGACTACATTGATATTTAAGAAACTAAGCAGCTTCACACCGATACATCATCCCCTTGTTGAGGCCTATTTAAAACTAACAGAAGATGAGTTGCATAAATATTACAACAATAATGCTCATAAGAAAAGAAGAGATAATCTCACTAGAAAGGAAAGAGAAAGTCTACGTAACTTACAGAAAGATGAAACAATTATGATTAGGCCAGCTGACAAGGGAGGACAGGTTGTTATTATGGACACCCAATTTTATCATACGGCCATGCTGAATTTGTTGAGTGATAAGTTTTGCTTACTGATTAATCGTGATGTGGTTAATAATATTATCTTGCATGTTAGCAACACTGTGATGGATATGTTCAATGGTGGAATCATAGACAAAGAATTGTTTGAATATCTAAGAATTTTGAATCCTTTGGTTCCTATGATACAAGGTTTTCCTAAGATACACAAGAACATGAGTGACCCACCTATGAGACCAGTAGTATCTGGACAAGGGTGGGTCACGGAGCATATCTCTGTATTTATTGAGAAGCATCTACGCCCTGTGTTGATTGAGAATTCCAATATACTTAGGGACTCTAAGCAATTCCTATTAGAACTATATGAATGTATGAGCAGGATAGAAGATACTGATGTTTTAACATTTGTTACATTGGATATTCAATCCCTATTCACTGTGTTACCTAATGATATAGGTATTACATATATTAGAGAATATTTATTGGAACATAGTACTTATCCAGCTGTTTTGATAGATCTGTTATCCCAATTTATGAGTCTAGTATTGGATAACAATGTTTTCATGTTCAATGAGTTAGTATATCAACAGCAAGCTGGAGTTGCCATGGGTACCCCATGCGCAAACAGCTATGCCAACATGTTTTTAGCTCATTGGGAGAACAATGTCCTGTTTAAAACTGAAGAATACAGACAGTCAGTAGTGTTTTACAGACGTTTTGTAGATGACGTCATCATTTTGTGGGAAGGGGACACTAGTGCATTGATGAGATTTTTTACAATGATGAATGGTCTTACTAGCTACTTGGTGTTCATGATGAATCACTCTACTGATAGGATAGATTTCCTTGATTTATTTGTAGAGAAGCTAGACAGTGGTTTAGTGAATACAGGTGTATACCGTAAACCTTGCCACCATAACACAATTTTGTCTAGACACAGCATGCACCCACAACACATATTTAAGAACATTATTAGGGGACAAGGGATGCGTGTGTCCAGGCTCAATGCCACTAATGAAGGTTTTGAGACAGGAATTGTAGATTTAAAAGACAGATTAATAGAAAGAGGATATAGTGCTGAAGAGATTGAATATCAATTAGAGGACATAAGTGAACTTAGGCAAGGTAGAGCGGCTCCATACTATGGACCAAGACCAGAGAGAGATGATGAAACAAGGGTAAAGAGGAATGAGGTCAAGTTCTCTATACCGTATACTAATGATTCTGTGACCCTCAGAGACATAGTTAGTAAGCATTGGTCTATTTTATGCACAGATGAAGGAATCAAAGAAATAGTGGGGGAAGAGCCGGGTTTCTTATATAGGAATAAATTGAATCTGAGAAGGCTACTATGCTATTCCAGGAAGAACGAGCGACAACCAGGCCTTAGTCATACTGAAGCATGTGGACACTGCAACCAATGTGTTTATATAGATAATGGAATTGTGTTTATACACCCAGATTCATATACAGAATTTAGAACTCAAGTAGCAGCCACATGTATGACCAAGAATATTGTGTATCTGGCAGTCTGCCAGATATGCAATGCTTTCTATGTTGGTAAAACCAACCGTTGTTTTAAGGATAGAATACGTGAACATGTGTACCACATGAAGAAAGGCAATACACATAATGCACTGGCCAAACATGTGGTTGAGTTAGGCTATGAACATCGCTTTTTATTTAGGGTTTTAGAAGTGATAAAACCCAACATCAGGGGCGGGGACATAAGGAACCACACTGAAGACAGAGAAAGCAAGTGGATTATGAGGTTAAGGGCTGATAGAGGCTCGGGCTTAAATGAGAGGGCCTCTATTAAACCAGCCTTAAATAAAAGAAGGAACGTTAAATTTAGGTAATATGTATTTACAGATTGCCTGGTATGTTGTTTTCTCATATAACAATGTACAACACCCAGTTTACACAAAGTGTTGTTCCAGATACACATTGAACACGTATATAAGTTATATATATATATATATATATATATTTTTTACACATGATATACATATATATATATATTATATATATACATATGTTTTTATCTATTTTATATTTCATAGGTTTTATTCACACCTGTTTATATATATTTTTTATGTACATATTCACACTTGTATATATATTTTTTATGTACATATACATACATTTATATTTCTTATATGTGTTATTCGTCATTTTATATTTCTTACTTCTTCCATGTATGTATATTAATGAAATATTTTCACACAGCATATATAAAGTTACATGTAGAGCGTGCTGTTATGGACTTGACCATTGCATTAAGTGTTTTTAAACAACATGAGTTTTTATGTTTAATTAATCAATTAATTATTTAATTACTTGATGAGATGTGAAATGCTATATATAGGTGAATTATGGGCAGTAGTGGTTAGATCTGATGAAGCTCATTTTTGAGTGAAAGCGCTTATCGACTGCTGTTTACAGTGTATTGTATGGTTGTTTTACAATACTGTGGAATACTGTGGAATAAATCGTTAAATTAATCCAGGACTTATCTGCTGTTTTTTTGATCTGCCATTCTTGACCACTCATTCTGTGTTTGGTTCTTAGTTGTTCGTATACATTAATTTTTGGTTGTGATACTCCTTTTTCCAATAAATAGTCACATGCCCATTCAATGCCAGTATCATGGGGTATTGAGGTGTACAAATCCTTCACATCAATAGTGATGAATGCACCTGTCTCACTGTATTCTAAATGATTAACCCTTTCTAAAAAATCCCATGAATCCTTACAAATAATAGTTTCTTCACTAACAAAACATTTCAAATTAATATCCAAGTATTTTGCTATGGGGTAAGTGATAGAACCATGTCCATTCACTATAGGGTACATTGGTGGATCAACCATATTCTTATGTAATTTTGGTAATCCAAATATACAAGGAGTTTTTGGATGGTGCACTGTCAGGTAATTGTACTCATCTATAGAAATTGAGCCTTCAGTAAAGAGGTCCATTAATTCATTTTTAACTTTGTTATAAATGCCATTTATTTCATTAGTAGAGATTTTCCTATATGCATCACTCAAAAGAATGTGTTATAATCATCTAGGTCCATAATGACAATTCCACCACCTTTGTCTGGTTTTATCATCCACACATCTCTATTAGTCCTAAGTTTGTTTAAACCATGTGTCTCACTTTTACTTAAGTTAGGCGAGTGTGCATTTCTGTGCATATTTCTAACATCTGCTTCACACATTTTGTCGAACATCGTTAACGCAGGGTGCAAAGGTGGGTTAAAAGTGCTTGAAATGCGCAAAGGGTTACTTACATATTCAACAGATTTAAATAAGACATTTAAATTCAATTTCCTAACAAAATGTCTGATATCAATTAAAGTTTGTGCAATATTAGCATTTTTAGCTGGGTCAAATGATAAGCCTCTAGAAAATAAATCACAATCATTCACATAAAAATACATGAAGAAAAATTATATACATTAAAGTCATTTCTAGAATTCTTTAAAATAACACAGTTATTCAACATATGCTCATTCGGATTTAATTCCATTCCCGATATCCCCCTCCCTCTGATAATACATTTGACCCTGCCTCTTTATAGAGGCCTATCTGAAGTATATCACTATTCATACTGAATGCTGTTTATCTGTAATGAAGATATTTGAAAATGGGACCTCCTATAGCACTGACAAATAATCACCTTGATTTAAATTTATCCATTTGGTTTGGTTCCCGCATGGGTCACATAACTACTTATAGTATGAAATTCCAGAAAGTTATATGCCAAATCATGCAGATAACAAGACAAGCCATTAATCTTGTCAGTGTTGACCATTTGACAAAGAGTCATATACATCTATGTATGTATTTGTACAGAAAACAAAAAGAAAAAAAAAATTGCAATTCCCAAAATGTATGTAAGGACCCTGCGAACTGTCATATCAACTCAGCGTGTTAATGACATTCATATGTTGTGTAATCCCCTCTGTTACAATGTTAATTGTTAATTTATGTAACTGTCACATATTATATTATCATGTCTGTTTTTATTTACCTATATTTGCTCAAGAAGTGTGGCCACCATTAACTATTATATGTATTGCCATATTTTATTGTTACAAAACTGTTTTAGTGACATTTGCAAATTAACATTAATTATCTTACCATAATTTAAACATTTACCCTCCCTTCTTATGTATTTTTGTATAGACTTATTTGATGTCTGTGCACGTTATCCTCAGTACACTTTCCCTGTTTGGTACAGCTTGCATTATTTGCCTTATGTAGCTTTTTGTGCTGTCCATGCAAGCATGCTTAACAGCTTTGCCTTAACTTGTTTGTTTACTGTGTGTGCTTATACTGCACAACACATTTTCATTGCTGCTAACACTGTTGTCCTGATTCACTTCAATAAACACACAACACCGAATGACATTTGATGACCTTTATTAAACTTCCATAAACACGATTGTTAACCAATAATTATAAATTTGTGGTGTCACATGCTAGAGTTGTGAGCACATTTTATGCAGTTGACGACCGAGATAACCCCTTGGCGGCACCTAATATTAAGAAGATTTTGGTTTATGCATGTACAGAGGATTTACAGTTTTCTTTGCTTTTGCAGATCACAATGAGGTCACAGATGGCAAGTGTGGAGTGGGCATCAGTTGGTGGCCTGAAGGAAGTGGAGTTCCAAAACGTTGCATTTTTCTGGGCGATGAAGCTGTCCCTCAAGTGCGGAAGAGCAGAGTGGACATCAGTCAGTGATCTGAAGGAAGTGGGTCATAGGTGGAAGTGCAGGTATCGGTGGCTGTCTTCACTGATAGAATGGTGCACAAAGGTGCTCAAGTGGGGGAGTGTAAAGTAAGTAACGGTCGCTGGTCTGCTAGAAGTTGTTTGATGTAATTGATTCTGATGGGCTGGATGTTCCGGTTGTTGGAGTGGTGCACAATGAGGTCACAGGGAATCTTATTTCCGCGGTTCTTTAAGGTCTGTTGCATTTGGTGCGGTTTGGGCAATGTGTCAGCAAGTGAAGATTGTGTATCTTGGGGCTGGGTTAAGTAGGGTTGGGGAATTTTATGAGGGGTCGCAGGTAGGGTGGATATGCAGCTATCCTAGGCATAGGAAGTTACTAGGTTAATGGTTTTAGGGCCCTTAAGTCTATTATCTATCAATGTTTCAGTTATGATTATTGCATAATTGTATTTGAAAGATAGGGATGCTGCAGGGGGAGGCTGGGTTTTGGTGTGGTAAACAGCATAGTAACAAGCTTACTTTATTCTGTACTTAGAGTGTTTTCTAGGCTAATGGTTCTAAGGTTTTTCGTAACCTAGCCAGGTGACTCCCACCTCGGTTACACTTGATAAAACCCTCTAAGCCCCTCCTTACCCTTACCTCATTTCCTCCTAAACATCCCTCCATCTACTTTAATGATATCCTCCCCTTATTCTTAATTCCTATTAATCTAGGTATGTAGCCCCACTTGAAGATGTCCCAGGACAAAATGGTCTGTTCCAAACATCATTTGTTGGCCATGAAAGTGCGCTTGTATTTTTTTTAGCATGATAAGCAGCATGCATACGTGGTTAGTGCTGCTGCTCATTGCACTAACACATAAACATCATGTAGGCTTCTCACAAGGCCTATATGATTGTTCATGAATTCCACAGATTGTTTTAAGGATATAGGTATTATAAATCATCAGTATGTTAGAGGAACTTAATCCATTTATCTGGTGTGTGACATTACAAACAGCATAAATATAAATGCTACTGCTTTTTAAATTTTCTTAGGAAAGCATCCATTTATTGTATAATACAGCAGCTGTCTGCTTGCACTCTATTTCAATAAAGTGTAAGAGTGTGAGTGTGTGTGTGTGTGTGTGTGTGTGTGTGTGTGTGTGTGTGTGTGTGTGTGTGTGTGTGTGTGTGTGTATGTGTTTGTGTCTACGTGTTGATGTGTATGTGTCTGAGAGTGAGTACCTATAGGTATATGTATATATATATATATATATATATATATATATATATATATATATATATATATAGATATATATATATATATGTATATATGTCGATGAGTGTGAATATAATTGTAAATGTGAGCATGCATGACTATATACATGTGCTGCATGCATTTACTTGTCTATGAGTGTACACGTAGGAGTATGTGTTTGCATTCCTGATTTCCCTTTTAATGATTCTAGAATGAGTGAGCACATTTAATCAAATGGATGATCTTACACACATTTTCTAACTTATCCCAAGGTTTTATAACTTTAGAACTAGATTTAATTAGAGGTTAGATGGAATGAAGCCCTTGCAAGGGAATACTGTGTCTTGCCCTCATGTAAAAATGTGATAAATGCCTTGTTGAAAGCTGTATAAAAACCTGCAAGTGTTTTTTTTTTCTGCAAAAGTGCAGTGAATAATCAACATGTGATAACCTGTATAATGCTTTAATTTTTTTTCCCAGTAGCTATATAGTGTGTAGGGGGTAATAGCCTGTATAATATCTGCAGTTGCTATTCCAGTGGAGATAAAGATGTATGCAGATTTTGAGCAATTGTACAGGATATGTATTATTCTTAGAAAGACAAGTAGTGATTATTTCATCCCTAAAACTATGTTACTTTATTTGGATTTGGAAATATTGGGTTAATTCGGTGGCTAGGCTTTGGGGTTATTAGATTTAAAACATGACCCAATATTGAAATTAAAGGTTTTGGGCATGGACCTCTCTACATTATGCAGAAAAGCGTGAGACTTGGCTAAACCACTGAATTAATTATATCTTCTGTTGTGTTGCCTCTGCCCAGGATACATCCTGGTACATGCTCAAGTTAATTGGTATCTTCTTTCTAAGTTTGGAACTATGTCCATTCAGTCAGTCAGCTGGAATTTGTGCTTTCCTGTAGAACTGTACTGTGAGCTGCTGTTAAAAATACTGGCAGCCAGCTTCATGCGTCAGTCAGCTCATATCTAGGAACCTTATGTTTGAGCTATTTGCAGCTTAGGTGCAAACATATTGCAGTCTACTTTTCCCAATGTAGCACTAAAAATAGATAGCTGATTTGGTTTCACACAACTAATTAATAGATTCAGCATAAATGACTCAGAAATTACTCCTCCTGGCTATAATATCATCCATAATGACTGTATAAAGAGGAAAGGTGGTGTTATTATTTTAATATTTCCCTGCAACTACCACATCTACCTTTACAACAAACCAATACTGAAATTCAATTTAGCAGAGCTTCCCACTTCTTTCCTGAGATCAAACAATTACAAGCAAATATGTATTACTGTTCCTTATATCCCTCCTGGTAACAATACAGCTGTATGGAAGATATCCTACATTGGAGAGCCATAGCAATTCCACAAGAAAAAAATATTACTAGATGATGTGAATTTCAATAGTTAGACATAGGCTCATAGGTTCATAGGTAGGTACTAGGCTATTGGCCCTAGGGCCTATATAAGCCTAGTCAAACAGTACCCTGGCTTTTGCCACCCAAGAAAATTATTTTCCTGTGCCCCTGTCAAGCGGAGCCACAGAAGTGGTCCCGGGGTGAATTTCCTATCTTCCATCCAATCATCAAGATTTTTCTTGAAGAGTGCTAATGAGGAGCTTTGTTTGATATAGATAGGTAGTTTGTTCCAGAGTATGGGAAGTCTCTGGGACAGGAATCTATCCCTCCAGCATGTTCCGGTTATTGTGGTGACAAGGCTTAGGTCCCTAGAATGTGTAGCTCAGACAGACTGGGGTTTCTTTAAGTAGAGCATGTCCAACAGCTCTGGGTTTGACATAGCTTTGTATGTTAAGCAGAGATCACCTCTGAGCAGGTAATATGTGATGGAGTAAAGCTGGAGATTTTTGAGACGGTCTGCATAGGGCATCTTTTTTAGGCCGGTAATCCTCTTTGTGAGGTATTTCTGTGGCCTTTCCAGTTGTTGTAGATGTCTTGTGAGATACATACCAAAAGGGGCATTGTACTCTATAATGGGTCTAATGAGTGATGAGTAGAGAGGAACAATCACCTCTTTTTTCCTGGATGAGAAACCTTTTGCGATGAGGTGTGCCACGTAGAAGGATTTCCTGACTACTGTGGCGATGTGATTATCAAAGGAGAGACTACTGTCCACCTGTGTTCCAAGGTCTCTTATCACACTTTCAGTGTTAACTAGACTACCACCTATGTGGTAGTTCATGGGTACAGAGTTTTTAGCAAAAGGGATGACAATGCACTTTTTGGCACTGAGTTTGAGGCTATAGCTTTGACACCAGGCATCTGTCTCAGTGAGGCCCTTTTGTAGGATGTCCACATCATTAGGAGTTTTTATTATGGCTCCTAGTTTGCAGTCATCTGCAAACTTCATTAGCCAAAGACTTTCTGTGTTCACCTGTACTTCAGAGAAGTATATACCAAATGGGAGAGGACCCAGGACTGATCTCTGTGGTACTCCACTTGTCACTGGTCTGAGGATGGATTTGTAGTCTGCTACTTTCACAGCGTGGGTTCTGTCAGTGAACCAGTTGGCAACCCATCTTCTGACATAGGGTTTATACCTAGTTTAGTGAGTTTATCTATAATTCCAGGGTGGGGGATGGTGTTGAAAGCCTTGGTGAGATCTAGATACGCTGTGTAAACAATCTTACCCTCATCTATGGCTTTGGTGACTGCTTCAAAGAAGGTTTAGGAGACATGATCTGGCTTTTTAGAAACCCAGACTGGGTGGGTTCAGAGTTTGGAGATTACCAATGTCATTGTTTATAAGTTCCATAGCCTTGCTGACCAGGCTAGTCAGGCTAATAGGGCGGTAGTTCCCGGGGTCCATTGTGGCTCCCCCCTTGTGGAGTGGGATAACCATCGCTGTGTGCCATTTAGTGGGCACAAAGCCTGAGGTAAGGCTATGATTGACCATGTTACTTAGGTGGGGTGCCAGTTCATTCTGTAGTTGTGTAGAATGCAGCCTGGAATGTTGTCAGGTCCCATGGATGCTTTGTTGTTGGCTTTGGAGAGTATGTTTTTACCTGTGCATCCATGATTACAGGAACTTTGCATTCTTCCGGTATAGAGATGGGCTCTTTAGGGTATGAGGGGGGGTAAAGTTAGCACTGAACCTATCTGCCAGGATGATGGCAATATCAGTTGGTTCTGTATATTTAGTGCCATTGTGCTGTAACTAAGAGCAGATCTGAGTGTTGCCATTGAGATTCTTGACATAGCTATAGAATGCTTTGTGGTTGTCTTTAGAATCAGTGTTGATTTTGTTTTCGTATATAGCATTGGAGGATTTTATGAAGGATCTTAACTTCTTACTGAGGCTGACCAGGGAGTTCCTCCAATCATGGGATTTTACTCTTTTTTGCAACAGTTTCTTTCTTCTGTTATAGAGTATATTTATGGCAGGGGACCACCAGATTGGCTTCCTTTTTTTGGAGGATAGTATCTTGGTTCTGTTAGGGATTGCACAATCCATGCACTCGTGTAAGTCCTTATAAAGTGCATTTGTGTAGGATTCAGCAGTCGTACCTCTATTGTCTGTCAGCATTGGTGTTGTGAAATTTGCCACTTCTGTCTTAAGAAGCGTGAAGTTGGCTTTGGAGAATATTTTTACGGTGGTTTTCCTAATGGGGGGTGGGATGTAGATGTCTAGGGTGATTAGCTTGTGGTCGGATCTGACCACTTACATCTATCAGGAGCTTATTTGGTTTCATACAGCTAATTAATTGCCTAGCACTTTATAGCAAGACCTCTAATTCCCTGTTTTCAAATTTTATTTTATATTTTTCCTGCAAGTACATATATTTGTACATTTAGCATGTGAACTGCATTGCTGAATTCCCTTCAATAAAGAATTTCATCATTATACTTCATACGATTGTGGCTGGCTGTTTATCAATGTCTGTAAAGGTAATTCTATAAAAATGATGGATTTTAATTGCTGTCATTCTTCTTTTTGCACAGAGTAAATTGCTTAGCTTGAGCTACCATAACTAAATAGTATGAATGACACATTTTAAGAGTACACAGTAACTTTATCCTATGTGTGCCAGATTTTCTTTTCTAGTGGCACTGTGTTTCCATACATGCAACAACAGATTGTGGTACTGAGAAAATTATCTGCTCCTCCTAGAAATAATTTTGCTTTTTGCATGTGTGTGCGTGTGTGTGTGTGTGTGTGTGTGTACGTGTATGTGTGTCTGTGTCCATCCATGTGTGTGTGTGTGTGTGTGTGTGTGTGTGTGTGTGTGTGTGTGTGTGTGTGTGTGTGTGTGTGTGTGCTGACTGGGAAGAAGGTGAATCTGTGTGAAGCCAGTATAATTCTGTTGTTACTTGCAGTGTGTGGAGCTTATTTAGGTATGGCTTGTATTGCTCTAGCCCAAGGCAGCAGTGTGCATTTGCTTTACATTCTTAAGATTGTCTTGCAATTACTATTATTATTATTATTATTATTATTATTATTATTATTATTATTATTAAGATTAAGAAGAGTAGGCCAGTTTAAAGGTCTTTAGACCTGTCCATAGCCTTTCATCTGGTGGCAGCACATACCTTCACATGCCCATTTGAATAAATTAACACATTGTTTCAAGACTGGCTTAAAAGGGAAGCGAGTACATGAATCACACATAAGCATGCTTGCAAACAACTTTGTCTGTATGTGCAAATATGCATGTGCATGGGTTTAGACAGAAAAACACGGCTGCTATAAAATCTGCATTCAATGAAATTTGACTGTGTCCCCCCACTAACAATAGTATCTAATTCTCTAAGCAGTAATAGTGTTTTAACTCAGAGATGACTATAGCCACAAATTTTAAATTCATTAAGTCATTATGATTTCAAACTTTCTGTTATTATTCAGGGAAGGCTCAAAGGTCCAGTTAAGAACTACATATTTTTGTTGTTGTTGCTGTGCCCCCCCCCCCCCAGCATATATTACTCAAATAGTTTAGGTGCTGCTGTATATCAGTAATTGTATCAAGATGTAATAAGTCCTTTCTCATGCAAAACTTACCTAGTATATTTTATAAATTATTTCAATTAACTGAAGTGCTGTTTTTTTATTTAAGGGAAACCTGATCAAGATCACCCACTCCAGCCAGCAGTGCCACCACAGGTGCACTTACCTTCATAAGTGTAGGCCCAACAAGCTGGCCAAATGGGTTGATGAGACAACCAAGAGAAGGTCAGAGTTCTATAGAAAGCAAAACTTTTTTATCTCACTTTTTGCTCCTATTAACAATAAAAATAAACTATATGGAGGTTGAATAACTAAAGGCATTATCCATAATGTTACATACACATATCTGTATATAGAACTGCATCTGTATACAAATATATGGAATGTATGTGATAACATAATTGTCTGTATAAATACAAATGTAATATATGCATCAGTACAATAATATATTGCATATGTATATCTGTAAAGCATGGATAATATGCATGAGTACTCCCAAAATTATCCTTTGTGTATATAAATATATGTATTTGTACGGGTAAGTATCACTTCACCTAAAACTCATTTCACCTAAACTCATTTTACCAAGACCAAATCACCTAAAGTTCATTTCACCTAAAACTCATTTCACTGACAAGTAGTACTCTAAAACAAGTCAATGGTATATGTCCTTTTCCCCACTGTAGTGTGATCCTGGTGTTAGTATATATATTAAGGGGGGAGTGTGGGGGGTGCAGCCCTCCACATTGGGAGTTGTGGTGGGCGTAGCCCCCCACCTAGTTGACTTTCACCAAATCATGTAAAACAAAACCAGACACCATAAAACCAAAGTAAATGGGGGGCATCACCCCCACACCCCCCCAATGTGGGGGGCGTACCCCCTTATTATATATACTAACACCAGGGTTGCACTACAGTGGGGAAAAGGACATCTACCTTTGACTTACTTTATTGTACTACTTGTCAGTGAAATGAGTTTTTGGTGAAATGAGTTTTAGGTGAAATGAACTTTAGGTGATTTGGTCTTGGTGAAATGAGTTTAGGTGAAATTAGTTTTAGGTGAAGTGATGCATACCCATTTGTACAGAAACAAAAAACATACATTTATGTAGAAATTTATTTCTTATTGCATTACCATATGTAAAAGTTAAGGTACATGCAGAAAGCTTTTGTAAAGAAAGAATTGTGTTTGTATAGGCCAGAAAAAAATGATTAGTATATTAATTGCATAAGGCATTTTTTCCATAATACTAATTGCATGCAGAAGATGGATGAACTCAATCAGACACCAGACTGTAGTCAGAGTGGAAGTTGGGGTGGATAAATATTGCAGCGTCAAGTGGCTGAGCAGCTCTTACTTTAGTGAGCAGTTGTATTTATTAATACCTCAATAGAATATGACCATTTAGTAGAGCTTTCCTCCTTTCTTTCCTTTCAGAGCCTGTGGACATCACATCTGATCTAAGTACTGCAGGAGCTCTGCCACTAGGGCCAAATCCCAAATCTTTACACTGAGAATTGTGTCATTGTATAACGTAAGCAAATTTTAACGTGGAAAACCTTGCTGTGTGTTAACTTGAAGTAGTCAAATACATGCCTGCCTTGTGCTGGAAGTTGGTTATAACCCCTCCCCCCCAAAAAAAGAGTAGTCATTGCACTCTAAGGACTACTTATTAAGATGTTCACTCTCCCTTCTCTTGACCAGTAGACTACACTATACGTATGTGCCAGTTACTTAGTCTCCCTGCTGCCATGTTCCTGCATTCAGGAAATGAAAGAAAATCTGTTTTACTTTGCACCTCTCTGTTAATTCCTTTGGACTAGATATAAACTGATTACTCTCTGTAATAAGTTGACATGTTGCCATAAATAAAGAAGCATAAGAAATAAAATAGCTGAACATCATGCCTGGATTACCCAACATAAGCCTGATATTCCATACATTAATTGTCAGTATAAGAAGTTTTAGTATTACACATTTTAAACAGATATATTTTAAATGAACATTATTTAATGTATTATTAACTGTATACTAGGTTATATTCATGAATCAGGTTTGGTGTATATGAAGTTCATACATAGGAAGTTTTTAAATAGAAGTATTATTTTTAAATAGAAGTATTATTATTATAAACACATGTTTATATGTGCATTTTTTCCTGAGAAATATTATTGGATTGTATTTAAAGTGAGGCGTTGTGTTGCTAATTTAATTTAATTCAGTTTAATTAAATGGATTAAAGTAACAAAAGTAATAGGAAAAGTATTAATTGATTTCGAATCACAATTTAATTGAACTAGATATGTGATTGGTTGAAGAGAGAGATTCGAATTGTATAAAAATGAAATAGTTTTTAAATGTTTTTTACTCTGATGAAACCCATGGACTGGCTGGGTGAAAGCGCTAAGTGTGTTATAAATAAAATGTGATACCAGTCTACGGATTACTTTTATTTCTTTATTATTAGTCTTTTGTTGTGTTTCTATTTTTCGTAAACCTGATATTCTCACTGTAACTGAAACATGCCTTAAATCCAGCATAAATGACTCAGAAATTATACTTCCCAGCTATAATATCATCCATAATGACTGTATAAAGAGGAAAGGTGATGGTACTGCTGTAATATTTCCCAACAACTACCACATTTCCCTTTACAACAAACCAATACCAAAATTCATTTCAGCAGAGTGTCTTATTACTTTCCTGAAATTAAACAATTATTAACAAATATGTATTACTATTCTTTATATCCCTCCTGGTGACAATACAGTTATACTGGAAGATAACCTACATTGGATATTTATAGCAATTCCACAAAAAAAAATATTACTTGGTGATGTGAATTTCAATTGGTTAGACATAAACCCTAACTCACTTACATCTAGCCTGAACTTACTTGGTTTCACACAACTAATTAAAAACCCCACACATTATAGCAAGACCTCAACTTCTCTATTAGACTGAATCCTAGAATCAGACCCCATCAAATATACCACCATAGGTACAATTTCTGGGTCTATATCTTATGAGTGAATAGGAAAAACCGCGAACGCTCATAACCTCGAAAGTACCGGACCTCAAAGAGCTTTTTCTGAGATTGCGGTACATTGAAGAATGGAATATTTGCCCTTTCCTGACTGTAGTGCAATCTTGGAGTTGGAGTATATATTTAGTGTGGGGGGGCAGCCCCCCACAATAGCAAGTTCGAGGTGCCTTACTTTCGGAATTGTGAGCATTCACAGTTTTTCCTATTCGCTCATATGATATAGACACCAATTTCTGACTATTTCAGTGATCATCTCCCAATCTATAAAAACAGACATCTCACACATCCACTAAAACAGTATGTTTACAAAACAACACACAATCTTTCCAAGTTTAACCTAGAAATGCTCATTACTACCCTAGTATCTATTAATTGATGGATGACACAGTGGTGCAGCAATTACCATTGTTGCCTCACAGCAGGAGGTTCTCTGGATTGATTCTCAGCTGGGATATCTTCTGTGCGGAGCCTGCATGTCCTTCATGCATTCGTGTGGGTTTCCTCTGGGTGCTCCAGGTTCCTCCTACATTACAAAAACATGCGCCTGGAATGTTTCTCCCGGGCCGTCACAGAAAATTGTCTCATTCCAAGTCGTATTTTCCTAGTTAATAAATGTTAAATAAATAAATAAATATAAAATAAAATAATTGGAACTTTCTAAAAATCCTTCCCTTGGACAATGTTGTAAATGAATTCAGTACAACTTTGCTGAATATCCTAATTAGCCTTCCACCTCCTAGAAGGAACACACAAAAAAACAAATAATGCAATTTGGCTATATAAAAAGAGTAGAATGCTAATGAAGGATAGAGCAAAAGCATGGAAAAATGGCACAAATGTAAAACACTACAATCTCCTGAAAACTTCAGAATGTTTCACCATCATACTAAAACTATGCCATAGTAACTTTCAGAATAATAGTCAACACAACCCTAAAAAATTCTGGACAGCCATTAAAGAAATTTCACATTCTGGCCAAAACTTCAACCCTAACCCCTCTCCCAAAAACTCATCACTTGAAACTGCAATAGAATTTAACTCTTATTTCATAGATAGTATAAAATCTCTAGCCAAGGACTCCACAACATCTAACTGAAACCCTGCAGAACAACCACATATTAACAGATCCACTTTCAACTTCAAACATGTGCCCACATCCTATATAAAACTACTCTCAAACATACTCAAACCATACTCAACTTCAGCTGATGACCTTCCATGTAAGTAACTTGAAATAGCAGCAGATAGCATTGCCTATCCTGACTCACACCTTCTAAATATATCAGTCCAGAAATCTCATGCTGCCCCTCTCTGAAAAAAGTCACAAATTATAAGTTTGCACAAACAAGGAAATACAGCAGACATTATGAACTTTAGACCTATAGCAATCTTATCGCCCCCTCTCCAAAATGCCTAAAAAAATCTTCAAAAACAATTAGTAAATTATCTTCTACAGAAATAACTCCTAGCCATCAGACAACATGGCTTCCTTAGTTCCCATAGTGCTACCACTGCAATTGTAGATTAACTAGATACTGTCAATAAAGGTCGAGATAATGACAAACTAGTTTTCTCCTTATTTCTAGAGTTGTCTAAAACCTCTGATACAGTTTGTCACAGAAAACTTTTACTTCAAATATCCCCATTAGGTCTGTCTCAGCCCACTCTTCAATGGTTCAAAAGCTACATCTTCAATTGGTATCAGTCAGTAAAGTGGCACTCTGCCCTCTTTCAATACCTCCCAGCACCATCAGTGTACCACAAGGGTCAATCCTCAGTCCCCTCTGCTTTAACATTCTCACCAACATCCTCCACACGTCCACACAACAGGACTCACTAATACAATACACAGATGACTCCACATTCATTTTCACTTCTGATAACATGGCACACATCCAAAAAATTACTCTGGAAGCTTTAACAGCCACTGAAACATAGGTTTGTAACAAACAACTCATGCTTATGCCTAAAAAAAAACAAACCACATTTTTTTCACCAAATCCTTCTCTCCAGAAAAAAATAAAATTTAAACTACTCTCTCTTGATAATACAACCATTGAAGTCACATTTCATAGCACATTATCAGGATGATAGTGGACAATAATTGTAAAGTTGACCTGCATATACAAAACTGCATAAGAAAACCTCATCAAAATTTCAAGAAGCTTTATACAGCCAAAAGCTTGCTTACTGATTCAACTAAAACTACACTTGCCTCTCCTTATCTCCTCCCCACCCTTCTTTATGGTGCTCCCATCCTTACTAGCCTTCGGGCATCACAAAAATCAAAACTTGAACAATGCTATAAAACAAAGTTGCTAAATTTGCAGAAAATATCTCTTTCAAAACCCTCCACTGTATACCACTAAAAAGCCTAAAATGATTAGCTGTACTCCATCGACTAACATATGCACAGCTTCTTAACACATATAAAGTCATCCTGCATCCATCTGCTTGTCCAGCACTAAATAACATTCTGCATAACTATGTTCCCAGATGCTCATTATGATCCAGTTACCAGAAACTCCTGTCTGCCCACAAACCTATCAAATGTGCTGGGAATTGTATGTACTCACATCGTGTTTCTAAGGACTGGAACTCCATATTTGTATACATCAGGTGAATACCACCCCTTCCTCCCTTCAAAACCATTCTGAAAGACTAGTGAGGCAAAAGTTGACTCTGTTCTTGCTCAGCACCAGGATAAATTATAATAATGTGAAAAATTA
Source organism: Protopterus annectens (assembly GCF_019279795.1). NCBI lineage: Eukaryota > Metazoa > Chordata > Ceratodontiformes > Protopteridae > Protopterus > Protopterus annectens. The sequence goes on from NC_056736.1 coordinate 377,643,982, forward strand.
CCTATCCATACCTCATACCTCCTTAATCTCCTTTCTTCACTCACGTCATAGTTCTATCAATTTCCCTCTAAATATACCATAAGTCTGCTTTTCTCTTACTTCATGTTGCAATTCCTGTTTGTATTATACTAACTTACCTTTAATTTATATACAAACTGTCTAAATTTCTTTAAATATTAATTATATAACTTTTATCTCTACTTAACCAGTGTGTTTGTATTACCTCTAATTTGGAATAATTATTTAAACTGTAGTTATTTTTGTATTATTTGTAAAGATTGTAAAGTTACTGCTGTTAAAATGTTTTGCAATATTCTGGAGCTTTTCTCCCAGGGCAACCACTGAAAATTGGATTTTCCCAGTAATCAAATGTGAATAAATAAGTAAATTGTATTACTTCTGTATACATTTTAAACTATTCCCCTATATGCTTAGAATTAGTAGACAGAAAACTAGCAAAGCAAACATTTTGTACAGCTAAGGAACTGAAAACGTTATTGAAGTGCTAATTTTTTTTCTGTGAGTGCACAACTTCTCCCTGAAAACAATTCACAGACTGTTACATGCAAAGCATCATGTTTTGAAACACCTTTCCACCAAACACACCTATAATACTTATAGCTCTCAAAATGCTAGCACAAGAACTCTGGACAAAGCCACAAATATGGGGGAGAAAGGCCCAAAAAATAGGGATAATTTTAAACTTTTCCTCTTATAAAGTTATAAAGTTGCTAGAGCAAAATGTTTTGTGTTAGTATGCATTTTTCGGAAGGATATGAAGTCAGAAATTCAAATGAGTATTATTATTTGGTGATTTCAATTTGATTCCCTATTGAAATGTTGGCACTTGAAATGCTGAGTGACAAAAGCCTGACAAAAATACAGAAAACACAGGAGATAAGTGAATCTTGAAAACTAGTCTACTGCTTAAAGCTTATTTTTGTAGAGGGGCAAGACCCCCTGCACCATGCATAGAGGGTTCAAACCCCAATACCCCCCTGCCCAGACATATATATGCCAACTCAGAGATCGCTGCACCTTGGAGAAAAGGGAATATTCAAATAATTGGCATCTTGGACTTGGTATATACAAGTCTGTTCTTTCAGTCATTCAGTCTCTGTATTTTCGGACTCACTCTAACAGGTCATGACACTTTAGATGGTTACCGTTCAATGCTCAATGATTTACTAGAAAAATATTAATTTTCTGAGAAACAAAAATATGAGGCAAAAATCTGGACATTCTGTGAATATCTGGACAGTTGAAAGGTATGATAGAAGTATAGTAATGTATTTATAACTTGCAATAAAGTGAAGATTGGCATAGTATGCAATTCTTATAAAAATAAATATTTAAACAAGCACATAGTACACAAGTACAGCAGTGAATGAAATGCTTTGCATACTACTGCTATTAATATCAGCAATATGAAGGAAAAAAAGAGGTGAAACACAGGTGAGTCACAATTGCCTTATGTCTTCTCGTTCTTGCCGAGGAGGAACTAAATTATAAATGACAACATGATAGGAGAATAGTTAGGTTGGTTGAAGCTGCTTGTAAGCATGAATAAAGTACTAAACAGTATTGTGTATTTAACTTATTACATTAATGTATATAAATAAATAATTTACAAAGAAAGGTAAATGAAGGACTACAGTGCATTCTGTATATTACTGCAAACATATGTACAAGATATGTCAGTGTATAATGTTGCCTCAGCTTATGCCAACACTTGTGCCAACACAAGACCCACCCCTCAATGTCAGAGTTCTCCACTGCAACATCATCTGGCAATGGATATGTTTGAGGCTCTGTGGAATGGAGACCCTTGCTGGCATCATGCCTCCTTACCATTTCTTCCATTATCATTTTTCCACATCATCTTACCTATTTTCAACCCATACATCTTCCCCTTTTTCAATTTTGTTCTTCTTCCTCTTTGTATTGTTTAACGTAACAAAGAGTGCCCACATAAAGATACCCTTATATAAAGCCTTTAATCCCCTTTATTTTTTTACAACTATTAATAACAGAAACTGAACAGTCTACTGCTTACCTTAAGTCTTTCAAGCATGACTGTACATAGCCATGCCCATCCACAATATCTAAATACATAGGAAATACAATAAATATCCTATGGTTTCTAGTAGTACTTTGTATGTACGCATGCATGTAATGTTCATCTTGAGGTACTTTGCACTTTTGCCTTAAGTAGGTGTGCTTTTCAAAATGCCTTTGCTTTTCCTTATTCAACATGAACAACCTATGCAAACCTTATTTGCATATAAATGTAAAGGTGCTATTTGCAGATAAAGGCTACATAACTGGGATGTCCCAAACTATGAGTACCACCCACAAAATGAAATAGTTTAACTGTATATGAATGGTCTGGACAGGATCCCATTGATGTATTTCATAATTCATGCAACATCCTACTGATTCTGTGATAAATAACATTATCACAAACATGGCTGATTCAGATACAAAAGTAAAAGCATTTTAACAGTAAAGATTTTAGAATACACCACATGTGGTTCTTTGCTCATACTTAACACATTGCAAAATGTTTTTGTGTGTATTTCTGAAGCCTTTTTCCCCAATTCATTGCAAAATACTTAATCTGCTGTGGGGATTTTCCCGTTGTATCTAGTTACTCATCAACTATTGATAAAAGGTTTTGAATCTTATGGAACTTTTCTCTCCAGGCCTCCACTGAAAATGAGCCATTGGCTTAGTCAGACTTTCCTGCTTACCAAAAGACAAATAAAAAAATATAGATCCAGGGAATTATAGACACATCAGCCTAACTAGCCTGATCTGCAAGCCCATGGAGTGGATTATCATGGACCACATTAACAAGGACATTGGCAACCTCCGGACACTTGATCCCTCACAGTTTGATTTTGTCAAAGGGAGGTCATGCTTGTTAAATTTGGGTGACGTCTTTGAGACAGTCATCAAGATCATAGATGTGAGAAGACAGTGCACACCACCTACCTTGACCTGGCCAAGTTCTTCAATACTATTCCCCACTCAGGTATAACAAATAAACTCTCTCAACTAAGCATCAATCCATATGTTACCAGATGGGTAGCAAACTGGCTCACTGACAGAACCCATCTAGTCAAAATAGGGGAAGCCACCTCAAGTAGTAGACTTGTAACTAGGGGTGTACCCCAGGGATTGGTCTTGGGGCCTCTGCTGTTTGGGATATACTTCTCAGAGGTGCAGGCCAAATCTAGTGGGCTATGTTTAACCAAGTTTGCAGATGACTGCAAGCTGGGTGCAGACATCAATTCCCCTAGCCATGTGAATATACTCCAAGAGGGTCTCACCCAAACAAATGACTAGTGCCAGAAACATGTTCTCAAACTGAATTCAAAAAATGCATCATCATCCCTTTTGGGGAGAATGATGTCCCCACTAATTATCACATTGATAATAAGGCACTAAGCATGGAATCAGTCGTGAGGGACTTGGGAACCCAGGTTGATAGCAAACTGACTTTTGACCACCATATTGCCTCCATTGTATGGAAAGCTTTCTACATGGCCCACCTCATTAGTAAGGGATTCTCATCCAGGGACAAGGTGGTCATAACATCCCTGTATTCTTCCCTTATAATACCCATTTTAGCATGTAGCTCACAAAGCACATGCAGCAGCTGGAGAGACCACAGAGATTCCTCACCCAGAGAATCCAGGACCTCAAACATCTGCCCTACACAGATAGGCTAAAAGCCCTGTCACACTACTCAGTCCCAACAGACTCTTCAGAGTTGACCTCTGTCTGGCATACAAAGCAATCTCAGACCATGCCCTGATGAGACTGCTACATATTTGCAAGTCAAGCTCCACTCAAGTAACCCACACGCGAGACCTCAACCTGGTCTGTGACATCAATAAGACTTGTTGGCAGGACAGATTTATGTCCCAAAGACTCCTCCTTTTGTGGAATAGACTCCCTCTCCACGTAAAGCAGAGTACCCCATTAAACTTTTTTAAGCGCAACCTGGATAACTGGATGGGGAACAGAAAATACACCCCTGGCATTCCACCTGTGTCCCTGCTGGACAGTGGCATTGGGTGCTAACTTGTTGGAACATGTGGTAATTCTTGGCTAAGCTTGTAAGGGCCTCAGGGCCAATAGCCTAGTAACTTTCTATGATCCTATGATCTTAAGATGAAGATAATCAAACAGTAATAATAATAATAATAATAATAATAATAATAATAATAATAATAATAATAATAATAGTATTAATCCCCTCAATAAAATTAGGATTACAGCACAAAGAAATGAATACATCATTTACATTTTTCTAATTATAGACCCATTAGTCTCACTAGCCTCATTGTAAAGCTATGGAACACATTATCTCAGACTTTATTAATCTGGACATTGGAAATCTCTTAACCTTGGACCCTCATCAATTTTGCTTTATCAAAGGAAGGTACTGCCTGTTTAACCTCGTTAATGTTTTTGAAAAAGTAACTAAAGCAGTGGATAGTGGCTATGTAGTGCATCTAGCATATCAGTTCCCCTACAAAACATCTAAAACCCATAACATCTAAAATCAAAACATTGAGACCATAAAATCTAAAATCCATGACATCTAAAACCTATAACATTTAATTTCATAACATCTAAAATGCATAATATTGAATAGTGTATCATCAAACATGTAAATGTTATAATTTAATCTGTTAATCTTGTGGTATCACTATGAGATGTTGTAGTTTTGATTTCTATAGTTATTATTTATGTAATGTAGGAATTTATGCTATTTAAATATTGTTTATTTTTCTACTCTGTATGTGCTTTTTAGGCCATACAGGTAAGTGATATAGACATTATGTGTACATTCTTTATGGTGATCGTGATACAGTGGGGTTAGGAAATTAACATTTTCCAACTCTAGTGCAATTTTAGAGTTGGTATATTTAATTTATGGGGGTGGGGTGGGTGGCAGAGCCCCCCACATGGGGGGTGCAGGGGGGCTTGCCCCCCCTGCAGAAACGTATGAAAAATTGTTTGTTAGTTTGGTGTCATTATATGTAAAGGGGATGTTATTTTCATGTGAGTTGTAGCATTCAATGTTGTGATGTACATTTAAGATGTTATGTTATGAGATTCAATGTTATGGGTTTTAGATGTTTTGGGTTTTGTTTTGATGTTATGATTTTAGATGTTATGGGTTTTAGATGTTTTGAAGGGAAACCAGCATATCTAGATCTGACCAAGCCTTGAAACTATTACCCACTCAGGCATTATTGATAGACTTTTAAATGTTATTATATTGTGGGATGGATAGCTCACTGGTTGTCTGACAGAACCGTATTGTCAGAGTGCCACTTAAGAAAGCATAACAGTTACCAGTTGTGTACCACAGGGCACAGTTTTGGGCCCTCTTCCATTTGGCATATATTTCTCAGACCTTTAGGCCAGCACTTCTAGCCTATGGTTAACTAAGATTGCAGATGACTGTATATTGGATGTTGTTATTTGATCTTCAACTGATTCACAACTGCTCCAATGTGGCTTAGGCCATATTAACAATTCGTGCAATGAGAATGATGTAAAAATTAAAAGTAAAAAAATGAAGCATAGATTATTTTGGTAAATAAAACAGTTTCACTTATTGTAGAGAAGATGCACAACTCCAAACAGATGCTATTGTAAGGGATCTGGATTCTCTTGTTTCAATTCCTTATCATTTGACAATCATGTCTCTCCAGTAGTTCAGAAAGCCTTTTATCTGCCCCATCTAATTTTAAAATGCATTTCCACTAGAACAAAAGAAGTCTTAATTCTCCTTTATTCATATCTTATTAGACACATTACTGAATAACTAAAAAGATCAGTGACCTCAAAATCCAAATTATAAGTAGAAATCGGCAGCTGATTCTCCATACTCAGTCTCTTACAGACTTCTCCATAGCCACCTATGTCTAGCCTTTTGTGCCATGAAAGATCCAACCGTATTTGATCAATATCTTCACAGAACTAATGGCACATCAAATACTTGGTTAAAGGAGCTAATCCTTCATCAGTAGATAAATAAGGCATATTGTTGCGATAGATTCATATCCAAATGTATCCCTCACATCTGGAACAAACTTCCACTATACATGTTAAGCAGAGTAGCAACCTTGCAACTTTCAAGGTAAACCTAGGTGATTGGATGGGCAGCCTTAAATTATTTCCCAGTTTATCTTGTCTTTTACTCCTTGAGGATAGAGGGAAATTTTGAATAGGGTTTTTTGGCAAGGCTTGAAATGGTCTACAGACCAATTGCTAATAATGACCTATAAACCTAAATATACTGCATTTTTTGGTGGCAGGCCTCTGAAAATTTCTGCTCTGTCTCTGAAATATATACAATACTGCTGCATAAAGGAATACAAAACACTTTACTTTGTGCACTTCTGCAGCCTAATTATTTCTTTCATGTATTGAAGAATGATATATATTGCTTTCTGCAGAAATGAAAAACGTGATTTATTAAACAGATATGGTTAGCCTCTTTATGTTTTCCACCAGCTCTAGCTCATAAAATCCTCTTTATGGTTTGTGATATTCTATAGTGACCCACTGTCCATGTTTGGTATGATATAGTTGTTTCTGTCTTTTACTCTGAACAATGGGGTATTACAAGCAATAACGATGTAATATGTGCCTGTCAAGAATGGTCTAGATTATTTTTGTGTACATGTGTGTGTGCGTGTGTATGCGTGTGTGTGTGTGTGTGTGTGTGTGTGCACGTGTGCGTGTGTGCGTGTGTGCGTGTGTGCATGTGTGTGTGTCTGTGTGTGTGTCTGTGTGTGTGTGTGTGTGTGTGTGTGTGTGTGTGTGTGTGTGTGTGTGTGTGTGTGTATGCGAGGGATTTGCAGGTTTCTGTACAGTGCAGTGCTGTTTTTTTTTTCCATAGCAATTTTACTGCTATCTAGGGGAGGCACATAAACATGTCTGAGGTATGAGGGAGACTCAATGTGACAATCCAAGCACACATGTCTAGTGGAGCATTGTTATAGCCATACAACCTTCAGATAAATTTATATGAACCATCTAAAAGTACTATGACAGTTTCTTTAGTAGGTCAGTTTTTCCAGCTCTACAAATATTACCCCCTTTTACATTATTCTTTTAACTCATACAGTCGGAGCATTTTGCATGCTACACTCTTTCTTGACCTTAAGTATGAGCTCTTAAATTGTTTTCCCTTCTCACACATCTGTGTTGTGACCTACTGCAAGCATTATGACATTTGGGCCAAAATGTTCACTATATATGTAATACAGGATAGAACATGTTGCAGTACATAGCACAAGTAAGAAGCATCCATGTGGTTACTAATCACTGAGGCAAATTTTCACTAATGTGTATATCTGCACAAGCTTTAAGGGAAGCAAAACATGGAAAAAAAAAGTATTACTACTGAAAGTGAGTTTTGTAGAAATCATAAACTGCGATGTTTTATAGCAAGTTTTTTAACGGAAGTTTTACCATTACTGTAGTACCAGTGAACTTTCATCCATGAGATGATACAGCAATAAGATGAAATCAAAGCAGGGAGCATAGTTCTATGTACTTCACCTCAATGTTTTTTTTATCACATCAAGCCTGACTGCATCAGAGGGTACTTGAGCTCATAGATGTGAAGGGATAATGGTAGGCAACACAGATTTGTGCTAATGCAGCACCTTATCTGCTACTGTGATAACAGTTTTATAAATAATGTACATGTTTCTGGATATTTTTTCAAGAACCAGTTTCCTTTAACGTGATGCCTATGAATCCATTTGGTTTCTGAAACACTTAACTATAGGGAATATATAGGCAGGCCAAATAAAACTAAGTGTAACTCCCAATCCACCACCTTTTTCAAAAACTGAATGTTACTGAATAATCAGTTCAGGAGGAAGTTTCCCATAATTCCTTTGCAACTGGACAATGTTACAACATGTCACAATAATCTCAAAGTGTTTTATTATTTTTCCAGCACTTGGCCACACATGCCTAAAAACAAATCACTGGAAAATGCTAAATACATTATATAAAAATAGGCAAATAAGCTGTGGGGGCTACTACTTGCTAAAGTTAAGGACTTTGTCTAAGACACCTCAAAGTCATAGCTGCATTGTTCATTGGGAAGCTGTTTAAGCACTTGTCCTTAGTCTGGTATCCATAGTAGAATTCAAAGTTCAGAAAGTATTTTTGCCAATATACTGATGGGAGAGGTCACAATGGAGCTGACCCAGTCATTGGAGAGCTCTTCCAATTTCTACTAAAATGATTTGACACGTGGAAGAAGCTGCCCTCTTATGGTTTAAAACACCTGTGCTACATGTATATGCCTGTTCCAGCTCTTTCTTTTCTGCACTATGTGCTGGTAGTGCCAATATTCAATGCTGGGCAGTCTGCTACAGTCCCAAATTACCCAATTTCTACCACAGAGGAAATGCCTCTGTTGATTCATATCCATTAATACAGCTGTTTATGCTGAATGCTTAAAGAAGGTTAATTCCAGAGGACCTCACAAGTCATATCCCTGTCTAAATATATGTCAAATATGTATATAAATGTTTGGGAATTGAAGGATCAACAATAAAACATGAACAAATGTGAATAAAACTTAGTAAGGAATATTTTAGAAGACTTAAATTAATCTTGAAATCAGTGTTGACACCTAGGAACAAATTTCAAGCTTTCTGTCTGCCCTAGCTTACAGTTTTAAAGTGATTGACTGGCCCCAAAAAATGTTGGATACATTACACAGGAAAACAAGAAGGATGCTTCATGCTTATCAAATGATTTATAAAAATCAGTGCATACCAAGATTATATATTCCCCGTTCCGAAGGAGGTATGGGCCTCCTTGAAATTGATTACATGTATAGAGCTGCAATCATGGGACTGCATATGTATCTGCTGAACTCACAAGACCCAAACATAGTAAAAGTTTTGATACATGATAAGAACAAATCTAAGATGATTTTTCTTCTTAGCCTAGCAAAAGCATATCGGTGTCAAGCGAGGATTGAAATGATACAAGAAGTAGATAAAAATCAGGCAGCAATTGAATGTGCCAAAAAAACAAAAGAAAGAATATTAGCTGAAGGATCAGATGAGAAGGCAAGAAATGTGGAACATGCATAAATATAGTTGCAAGTATAGGAGACTCCTGGAAGGACCTCATGTTGATCAGGATCGAATGCAGGAATGGTTAAGGAGAGACGAGTTCAAACAAAAAGATGAAAGGTTAATATTTGTGCCCCAAGATAATGGGCTGCATACATGTTGGTTTACAAAGTTCATTGCACATGTGGGAGAAACAGACAAATGGTGGTTTTGTAAAACAGAATCGGAAACAGTTGCACATCTTGTTGCTGATTGTAAAATACTAATGGCAGAAGGACTGCATACTGAAAGGCATAATAATGTGGCAAGACTGTTGCACTGGGGATTGTGCAAACATCATAATATTAAAGTAGCTGAAAAACACTAGAAACATGAACCACAAAGCATCATAGGAAATGTTGAAGTCTGCATCACATGAGATCACCCATTGCCAACAGTTCAAAAGATAGATGCGAGAATACCAGATATAGTGGTCCATGGAAAGAAGACAAAAGTAGCATTGATCACTGAATTGGCTGCAACCAGTGACTATAGTGTTTTATATACAGACAGACTCAAAGTCATAAAATACCAAGATTTCCAAGCAGAAATGAGAGCAATGTGGAAGAAAGATACCCAGACAGTTCCAATAGTAGTAGGAGCAATGGGTCTTATGAAAAAGAATTTGCAATCATATTTACATATGTTACCAATACATCTAACTCCATATGAATTGCAGAAAGAGTCATTACTGGGCACATTGCGGGTGCTGCAAAGAGCACTTCTGGCTAACATCAAAGATTGAAACAATACTAATTTTATGAACTTTAATTCTACTTTTACTTAGGAATGGGGATCATTCCCATCATAGTATTAGAAATCCAAAACATTTGGAGAAATAAAAAAAGTGAAATCCACACATTTGTTTTTATTTTAATTTTATAAGTCTGCAAACCTGCCATTCCTGCAACTACTGTAGTTTAGAAAGAGGTGCATTAAAAAAAAACATGTGAGGTAAACATTTTGACAACTGCAGTGCATCCCATAATGAGAAAATATGTTGGATAGGACATAAGAATTCCTAGATTACAACCATAGGGGTCAATTTAATTTCATCTTCTGTCTGAGGGGATAGAAGACGTAGTAACAGCAATTATAAAGGACGGCAATTTCCAATATGGCATATTTGTCCACTTGAGTTATTGTTTTTTAACAGTCTATAGCCTGTCATAGCATTCCTTGCTGTATTCCTTGCATCTCTGATAACCTTGATAAGGATAGAGTAAAGATGGTCCTCCCATCTCTGCTGACCTCACAAAGGGACATTCTTTTCTTCTGAATAGGCAGGAGGTGACTCCTATAAGGTGTGTGGCACTGAGCGGCAATAGGTAGGGTTGTCACCTCATAGCAAGAAGTTCTCTGGTTCGATTCTCATCTGGGGTGCCATCTGTGTGGAATCTGTATGTCCTCCCTCTGTTTGCATTTTATATAGGTGCTCCAGTTTCCTCTTACATTCCAAAGACATACAGAGGGTGAATTGGACACAGTAAAGTGGCCATAGGTATGAGTGTAAGTGTCTGTGTGTGTGTCTGTGGTAAGGATGAGCATCCATGGAAGATGCTTGACCTGGTCATTACTAACATGGGCAACCATTGCTCTACACCAATAGTCAGCTCCTCTCTGGTTATATCCGATCACCTAACCTGTACCTCTAACTATTTGCTACCAAAATATCACAGAACAACCCATGTGACTTACTTCACCATCAAAAAGAATTTTAATAATTCCCTCAAGACCCTTAATTCCCTACACTATCCCCAGTGTTACCTTCTCCTTGATGGGGATATTCATCCAAACCCTGGCCCCAATACTAACAACAGGAATAACCTTGATAATGTAACTTTACCTAAACCTTCTACATTAGCTAAATCACCTAACTCCCTCCTGATTGCTCACCTTAATATTAGAAGTCTTAACAACAAAATTCCCCACCTGCATGCACTTCTGGACTTGCACTCATTTGATATTCTATATCTTACAGAAACCTGGCTAAAACCATCTACTCTAGACCAGGAAATTACCCCTCCAGGCTATAACATCCTTAGATGTGACTGCAAAACCAAAAAAGGCGGGGGCATAGCCATTATCTATAAATCTAATCTCCAAGTATCCCTCTTTAATGAGCTTCCATCACGGGACACCAAATCTGAAATACTGTCTACCAAACTCCAAATCAACAACACCAAATCTATCAACCTAATTTGCTTGTATCTTCCCCCTGGTAACAATACTAATACTCTTGAAAGCTTTCTTAATCTCCTCTCTACCCAACTACCCCAGGAAACCATCGTATTGGGTGACTTTAACATAGACTGGTTAACCTGTAGTTCTCAGAACCCCACGAACCACATAAATCTTTATGGATTCTCCCAATTAATAACCACTCCTACTAGAATCCACAAACCTAACAGGAAAGAATCTACTCTTGAATGGATCCTTATTAATAACCACCCTAGCAATTATACTCCAGGAACCCTTCCCAACAATATTAGTGACCATATGCTTACTTACATTATTAGACAAAAATTTCATATCCCAACTACTCACAAACTCAAAACTTTCTGCTCAAAGAAATTCTTTAATCCTGATAGTTTCCTGAATGAATTGAAAGCATGTGACTGGTCACCACTGACCCATCTTGAACTTGATGATGCTGTGACCTACTTCAACACTAACTTTCTTCAAATTCTAGACTACCATGCACCTTATCACTCCACTAGAATAAGATCCAAATCAGCCCCATGGCTAACAAAACAAACTAAGCAGAAGATGCTACTCAGAAACAAAATATGGGCTAAATGGAGAGCTAGCAAATGTCCATCTGTTCACCTCCTCTTTAAACAGTTAAGAAATGCCACCAAGAAGGATACTCTTAGAGACAAAAATGACTTCTACCTACACTTCCAACAAACTAATCAACAAACACCACAAAAATTTTCGTCAGGGATAAACAAACGTCTTCAGCCAGGACACTCAACTACTCCTGCCGCATTAGATTTCAACCATAATAATTTCAACCAGATTCCTGATGCCTTTAATAAATACTTTACAGAAGCCATTCAAAACCTAGCCAATTTTGTACCCCCACCTACTGCTTCCCCACCACACACCTCCAAGACGACGTCTCCTACCTTTCATATACAACATATTCCTACATCTCTTATTCTTAAACTGCTCAAAAAACTGAAACCCTGCACCCCATCTGCGGACCGATTCCCATCTGAATACCTACAAATTGCTGCAAAAGCTATTCATTACCCCATATCTATGCTTATTAACAGAACTATCCCTGAAGGCAGAATCCCTACCATTTGGAAAGTATCTCACATTATCCCACTACATAAAGGTGGATCTTCTATAGAGCTTTCAAACTTTCGCCCTATTGCCTTACTCTCCCCATTAGCTAAGATAATGGAAAAATGTATTCATAAACAACTACTCAACCACCTTCTACAAAATAACCAACTAGCCAACTGCCAACATGGCTTTAAACCATTCCACAGCACAATGGCTGCCCTTCTATCCTTCACGGACTCTCTAAATAAAAATCGTAACAATAACTCCTTTTCCTCTGCACTATTAATAGACCTGTCAAAAGCCTTTGATATGGTTAACCATAACTTACTTCTAGACAAACTAAAATACCATTCTCTTGATCCACTAGCATTACAATGGTTTAGGTGTCATCTTCAAAACAGGCAGCAAGCAGTGCTTTGGGATAACAATCTGTCTTCATTACTCACAGTAAATATTGGAGTCCCATAAGGCTCTATCTTAGGTCCCCTTCTTTTTTCCTTATTTATTAATGACCTCCACATGGACATACCTCAAGCCACCTGCATTCAATATGCAGATGACTCAACCTTAATCTGTACTGCTAAGAACGTAGCCTCCCTCCAGTCCCTCACCCAAACTGTGTTCCAAAATGTGGAAAACTGGTTTATGAAACATTGCCTCCTCCTTAATCCCAAAAAAACAAAATTACTGCTTTTTACTCCAACTCACAAATCTTCCACACCATTCTTCTCTATAACCTCTAACAATGCTACTAACATTACCCCGGATACTACCACCCGCCTACTAGGTGTTACAATTGACAATCGTCTTAACTATGATGACCATATTAATGCCATCATAAAATCTGTTAACAAAAAACTTGGTACTCTCTATAGAATGAAACCCTTCCTTACCCCCACAGCCAGGAAAACTATTGCCCAGACCCACCTAATTTCTAACCTTTTCTATTCCTCTGCTATATATACTAACCTATCTAAGAATAACATCTCCAAACTTTCTACCTGTTATAATAGCATAGCTAGATTCATTACATGTACACCCTTTAAAACTCACCACTGCCTTAACTTCAAACAACTAGGATGGCTAGAATTGCAGAACCACATACTCTTTCAACAGTTACTTATCTCTCAAAAAATCCTACACCACCCCAATAATACCCCTATCCTCACTTATCTGATTTCACCATACAAAAATCTAGCTACACTACATTCTGCTAATAAACTCCTGGTCTCCTCGATTAAATCTAACAATAAAGCTGGTGACTCTCTTTTCTCAAACACTACAGGCAAAAACTGGAATCAGCTCCCTCCTGAACTATCTAACCTACCTTCTACATCTCTATTCAAAAAACATATTAAAGAACATCTTAAAACTCAGTGGCTTTGTCCATGTGCTAACCCAGACTGAAATCTATTTCCCCTCCTACTCTTACCCTTTTCCCCACCCCTCTAACTTAGGCCCCTAACCTAGGCCTCCTAATCATGCTTCTTTTTTCATAGTAAGAGAAAAAATTATAAGGACTTTACTCTGATGTACTCATACCCACTTTGTGCTTAGTGCATCTGCCATGCTTTACTTAAATAAACTTTTAGCATAATGTCTATATTCTATAATTACATTACTATATTTTTGCTTTTAACCAATGCTACCACTGTACTGTTTTCTTACATGTCCTAGTTATATATTGTTATATATTGTTAACTGTGTTTTACTGTTCATGCTTGGAGCTTTTCTCCCCGGGCCTCTACTGAAAATGGACATAAATCCAGTTAGACTAGCCCGGTCAACAAATGTAAAATAAATAAAAATAAATAATAACCACCATGAAAAACTTCTCCAAAGCTAACTTTGGGATCCTAAAAACAGAGGTGGCTAACTTCACGGCACCCATGCAAATGGAGAATACTTGAGTGACTACAGGATAATACACTAATGCACTGTGCGAACACGTACACAAATGTATGGATCTCGCCATACCCAATAGAACCAAGACACTCTACTCCTAAAAAAGGAAGCCAATCTGGTGGTCCTCTGCCATAAACAAACTCTACAACAGAAGGAGGAAACTGATGCGGAATAAGGTGAAGTCCCAAGACTGGAAAAACTCCCTTACCTGCCTCAACAAAAAATTGAGATCCCTCATCAAATCCTATAAAGCTAGGTATGAAAACAGAATTGCAACAGATAGTAAAGACAACAACAAGACCTTTTATAGTTATGTAAAGAATCTCCTCAGCAATACCCAGATTTGCTCTGAGCTACTGCACAATGGTACCTCCTATACTGAGCCAACAGATATTGCCAGTATACTGGCCAACAGATTCAGTGCCAACTTTACCCCCCCAAAGGACCAATCACAATACCAGTAGATTGCCAGGCAGCTAGTATTACTGCTGCACAAGCAAAACAGTACTGGCAAGGCCAAGAATAACAGCTTCTATGGGACCTGACAATATCCCTGGTTGTGTTCTACATGAACTACAGAGTGAACTGGCACCTCACCTGTGTGCTCTGTTCAATCACTGCCTCACCTCAGGCTTTGTCCCTGCCGAATGGTGCACTGCTACAGTTATCCCTCTCCACAAAGGAGTAGTGACTAAAGACCCTGGGAACTATTGCCCCATTAGCCTGACGAGTCTGATATGCAAAGCTATGGAACGCATCATCATGGACCTAATAAACAAGGATATGGGGAATCTCCAAACTCTGGATCCCACACAGTTTGGTTTTGTGAAGGGTAGATCATGCCTGCTCAACTTGGCTGGCTTCTTTGAGTCAGTCACCAGAGGTGTGGATGAAGGCAAGGTGGTTCATACAGCCTACCTTGATCTGGCCAAGGCTTTTGATACCATTCCCCACTTAGGAATCATAGACAAACTAACTAAGCTTGGCATCAACACCCTATAATACTAGGTGGGTTGCAAAGTGGCTCACAGATAGAACTCACAGTGTGAAAGTAGCTGACTTCAAGTCAGGCTGCCAATTAGTCACGAGTGTAGTCCCACAGGGTTCGGTCCTGGGTCTTCTCCTGTTTGGTATCTACTTTTCTGAAGTCCAGGCCAACACGAAGGGACTCTGACTGACAAAGTTCACAGACAATTGCAAGTTGGGAGCTATTATTAACTCTCCAAGTGATGTTGACATCCTACAGAATGGCCTCACTATGACCAACGACTGGTGTCAGAATCATGGCCTTAAGCTCAATGCCAAAAAATTTGTCATCATCCCCTTTGGGAAAAACCCAGTTCCCATGAATTTCCACACTGATGGTAGTACACTGAACACAGAAGAAGTTATAAGAGAGCTGGGAACACAGGTTGAAAGCAACCTCTCTTTTGATCACCACATTGCCACTGTGGTCAGAAAGTCCTTCTAAGTACTATAGCCACTCCCCCACCTTCTAGATCCTATCTGCTTTCATCTGGGATAATTCCACCCACCCCTATTCTACTACCTACATTTAATAGCACCTATTAGCTTTCATCTGGCATTCTCCCATCCCCCCTCTTCCAGCACCATTGCCTCACCACTCTATCTTCTGGTGTTGCATCACCAGGTAAAACAGTTCCTTCACGCACTAGCTGAATCACATATAATGATATACTTCTCTTTACTACCCCTCTTGTTTACACCCCTCTTGTTCACACCATACCTCCTTACCTTGTATGAAAACCAGTTTCTTACGGGATTTCAGGTCCCAAAAGGCCATACTATCACCCCAGCTGTAAATCCTTCCACCTTCAACCATACTTACAGTACCAGATCCTATCCAACATCTTGTTCAGTCTATCAACATCTCAACCCCAGGCACATTAGCTCTAGATCCAAACACTACCACAAACTAATAAACAAATTCCTGAAGTTCATCACCAAGTATAGGCTCAACCTAATACTTGGTGGTGATATTCACCCCAACCCTGGCCCACTCACTTCAGATACACATACCCCCTCTACTTGTAATCTAAGCTACAAACCTACAATTTATAGGTCAACTAACTCTCTCCTAGTCTGTAGTCTGTCATCTCAATATTAGAAGCATTAATAACAAGGTACATGAATTGCATGCACTTCTGGATGTCCACTCCCCTGAGATTCTCTGTTTATCTGAAACCTGGTTAAAACCTAACACTAAAGACAATGAAGTGTTACCACCTGGGTACAACATACACAGGCTGGATCGTGCTTCGAGGAAGGGGGTGGGGTAGCTGTACTCTATAAATCTGAGTTGAATGTCACCATAGATGTAATACAACCTCCTCAGATTAATAACTCTGAGACTCTTGCCACCAAATTGCAACTTAATAAAAATAAATGCATTAAAATCATCTGTATGTACATTCCCCCAGGTAACAATATATCTACATTTGAAGATATCCTACACTGGTTATCATGTCACTACCCCCAAGAAACCCTACTACTTGGAGACTTTAACATAGACTGGGGCACCTGTTCCTTAGAATCCCCAACCACCCATATTAACCTGCATGCATTTACACAAATCATATCCACCCCTACCAGGATAGGTAAACCCAACCAAAAAGAAAGTATACTTGACTGAGTACTCATA
Source organism: Protopterus annectens (assembly GCF_019279795.1). Taxonomy (NCBI): domain Eukaryota; kingdom Metazoa; phylum Chordata; order Ceratodontiformes; family Protopteridae; genus Protopterus; species Protopterus annectens. The sequence goes on from NC_056736.1 coordinate 377,661,025, forward strand.
AACAGTCACCCCCAACTGTACACCTCTGGTACCCTCCTTAATGGCCTAAGCGATCACCTTCTCACATATGTAATTAAGCACAAAACCATTAATTCCCAACAACCCTTACTCAGAAAGGTTAGAAACAATAAAAACTTTGACCCTGCCAAATTCCAACAAGAACTAAACTCATGTAATTGGTCTATTCTAAAGCACCTCCCCTTAGAGGAAGCAGTAGCATACTTTAACAACAAATTCCTTGAGATCCTTGATTTGCATGCACCTGTTCGTTCAAAGAGAACCAAGGCAAAAACTGCACCATGGCTTTCTATAGAGTCTAAACTCAAAATTACCCTTAGAAACAAAGCATGGGCTTTATGGCGTTCTTCTAAAGACCCTCAAGATCACATTAAATACAGACAATCTAGGAACGAATCCAAAAAATCAATTTTACAAGACAAAAAACAATACTACTGTAATTTACAGACAGTAAATTAAAATAACCCTCAGAAGTTTTGGGCAGGTTTAAATAATCTACTACATCCTGGACAAACTTCAACCCCAATCCCTGCTGCTACTATTGATAAAACCCCTGAAGATGTTTCTGATAGTTTTAACCAATTCTTTACTGAGACAATTCAAGCCCTAGCTAGCCAACTACCTCCTAGCTCCCCTGGTCCTGAAAGTAGCACCCCTAGAAACCTACTTGCGTTCAGCTTCCAACCAGTCACCACTTCACTTATCCGCACCTTGATCAAAAAATTAAAACCCACTACACTTTCTGCTGATCAACTCCCTGTCGAGTACCTACAAAAATCAGCTGATGCTATTGCTTACCCCATCTCAATACTAATCAATCGAACCATAGTAGAAGCTAAAATTCCCACCATCTTGAAAATATCCTATGTAATCCCACTTCACAAAGGAGGCAGCTCTACTGAATTCTCCAATTATAGGCCAATAGCTATACTCTCTCCACTTGCAAAGATTATGGAAAAATGTATTCATAGACAATTCATGCACCACCTAATCCAAAATCACCTTATGGCAGACACTCAGCATGGCTTCCGTCCTTATCACAGCACTACTTCAGCCCTCCTAGCCTTTACTAACACCATAAACCATAATCGCAACAATAATTATATATCCTCAGCCCTCTTTTTGGATCTTTCCAAGGCATTCGATATGGTTGATCACCAACTTTTAATCCACACCCTGCAAACATTCTGTCTAGATACTGGAGCCCTCCAATGGTTTCAATCCTACCTGAATGGTCGACAGCAGGCTGTCCTCTGGCAGAACAAACTCTCTAACCTTCTACCTAACACCCTCAGAGTACCACAAGGCTCTATACTAGGGCCCTTGCTGATGTTCATCGTGCATACAGCTGCAGTAATCACAGATGGGTTTTCTGCCATCAGGCGGTCCCTCGGTCGGCCGAATTCCAAAGTCTTGGTCCGGCGTCAGTTGTCGTCGCTTTCTCTTCTGACGTCAGTGAGGCCAGAGTATATAAGACACAGCCGACGCCATGTTCTTCAGCCTTTTTTGCCGTGCGGTGCCCGAAGCAGAAGCAGTTCGCAAGTGCCGGTCGGCCAGCTCCTGAATTACGAAAATTTTGGAAACCGAAGTCTTCATTAAAGCTAAGTACCCCATTGGGGAAACTTTTCTTGCCTCAGACCGATGTCAGAAAAAGTTAATAATTGTATTTCTTGTGGGAAGCAAATACCACATAAGGATTTCCATTCCCTCTGCATACCTTGTTTAGGCCCAGATCACGACGTCTTGGGCTGCCGCTTTTGCGCTACCTTCAATAAACGCACTATTAAGCGTCGGGCGGAGTTCGCCCAACACTATTTTGGTAAAGCTTTTGATTATAAAATGTCGTCGGACACTCCGACTACCGTTTTGTCCAAAAAACGCAAGGAAAAGGACCGACACGCGAGGCCCGCGGTCCCCACCGACACCACGCCAAAACAGGCTACACGTGGTCCGGTTCTCAGCGAGACGCCTTTGCAGTCCCTGACTACCGACGACACTCCTTTGGCGGTGTCCTCTGTACCCGAGACCGCTGGGTCCTCGGCCCTTTCCCAGACTACAACCACCGAAGCCTTTGCTAATGTTGAGCCTACTAATGTGGACAGGTCCACCTCCACCCACGGTGTCTTTAGACCCTCATCTTCTTTTTCTATTAAGGCCTTTACTAAATCCAAAGCAGCCAGGCACCCCAAGAGGCCTGTTGCACAGGGCCTATCTCCAGGTCCCATGCCTAAAAAACAGATGCTTAAAATGGCTGAGGATTTAATTACTCTTATCAGAGGTTCTCAACCCCCTCCAGACAAGAGACCCAGAGTGGAGGAAGATTCTCTCTCTTCTGATCAGGGATCCATTTTATCAGAACATTCTGATGCAGAGGAACACTCTTACTCCCCTTTTGAGGATTCGGATGCAGAACAGTCCATCCCTTCTGTATCTCCTCCTGAGGATTTTTCCTTTGGGGAAACCTTGCACACCTTGAGGGAACACTTCCATTGGGAAGGCCAAGACTTTTCAGATTCTAAGAAAAGGCTTAGGGAATTTCTTTTGTTAACTCAACACAGACCTCTGGCGATACCCCCTGTTTTGGACATACTTGATGATGTTTATTCGGAGGCTTGCCTTAACCCGGATTCTCTGCCTCCTGCACCAGTCAAACCTGATAGGTATTACAGAGTACCCAACTCTCACCAATTTCTCTTCAAAAGCCATAATGCTGACCCTGAAACCATTTCTCAAGGCCCCAAGGGATTGAAGGCCTCCACTGCCAAGAATCCACTTCCTGCAGAAAGGGAGTCAAGATCTTTAGAAAAGTGGTGTAAAAAGGTATATACCTCAGCCACCCTAGCCATGAGGGCCTTAAATTGTCAGTTTCATATGCTTAAATATCAACAGTTCCTGTTATCATAATTAAGGAATAAAATGTCTCAACCTGAACAACCAGATTTAAAGGAGTTACAGGATATGATGCATAGTGCAGAGCAAGTGGGTAAACACACTTTACAATGTGGTTATGATGCCCTAGAGGCTTCAAGTAGAGCGGCTGCTACAGGATCAGTCATTCGCAGACATGCTTGGCTTAGAGAACAACACTTGCCTGATCATGTCAAAGCTAAACTTCTAGATGCTCCTTTACAAAAGGATGTGCTGTTTGGTACTAATGCTGAGGAGATACTACGGAAAATGGAAGAAAAAGCCAAATCTATGCAAACTGTCAAAGCCTTTTTACAGGTCCAACCACCACGTTTTAGCAGAAATTGGCCTTCAAAAAACTGGTCCTTTCCAGCCACTGACAAGCCCCAAAGAGGTAGATACAGACGCACAAGGGGCAGAGGGCAATCACAAGGATCATATAGAGGACGACAATGGCAAACTCCAGCACCAAGAGGTGGCGAGGACAGTGCACAACAATACAGGAAGCAAACCCAATGACTCCCGCATTTCCATGCCAAGCACGTCTCAGCTGGCAGCACCTCTGGGAGGAAAGCTAGCATTATTTGCAGCCATTTGGCATATTGTCACAACAGACAAATGGATCCTGGACATTATAAACAGAGGCTACAAATTTCATTTTCACACTCTTCCAAAAATGAGAGGCATGCCAAACCTGCCACAGAATCAAAGGGCACAACTACAAATTTCAAAGCTCATAAGCATGAGAGCTATTCAATAGGTACCGACTCACGAACAAGGTCAAGGTTTTTATTCAAGACTTTTTCTGGTACCAAGGAAAGGAACCGACTGGAGACCCATTTTGGACTTATCCATCCTAAACACATTTCTACTCATTCCAAAATTCAAGATGCTTACATTACAGCAACTTCTTCCCATGCTGGGCAAGGAGTTTTGGCTGGTAACATTGGTCCTCAAGGAGGCATACCTGCATGTCCCAATCAGACAAAGCTGCAGAAGATACCTCAGATTTCTTGCAGGTTCAATCCACTATCAATTCTCTGCATTGCCCTTTGGCTTATCTACTGCACCCAGAGTATTCACAAAGTGCCTGGCATCAGTGATTGCCTACTGCAGACTTCAAGGGATACAAATTTACCCTTATTTGGATGACTGCCTGATCCAAGCGGACAGCAAACACATACTTCTGGAACATCTGGCATATGTGACATGGTTATTGCATTCTCTGGGATACACAATCAACAAAGAGAAATCAAGGCTAACACCATCTCAGAAAATAACTTTCCTGGGTGCCAACTTGGACACAAACACCCAGATGGCCTATCTTATGCCAGAAAAACAGGGGCAACTATCTCATTACTTCAAAATACTAGCAAAAAGTACCAGGCTTACTGCAAGGAAAATCCTGCAGGCTCTGGGATTCATGGCATCTTGCATTCTTTTAATCCCATGTGCAAAGCTGCATATGAGGAAACTTCAATGGTACCTAAAAAACCTATGGTCTCAACACAGTCACAGTTTGGAAACAATAATACCAATAATCCCATGTTTGCAAAAGGAATTTCTATGGTGGGCCCAAGCATGTCAAGCAAACACAGGCCTCCCATTCTGCAAGCCTCAAGCAAAGCAAGTTATCACAACAGATGCCTCAGATTACGCCTGGAGGGCACACATGACGGACAGATGCATCCAGGGCAAATGGTCCCAAAAAGAAAAGCACCTTCACATCAATCAAAAAGAAATGCTAGCAGTAATAAATGCAATTACAGCTTTCAAGGACTTCCTGCATCCAGGACAATTACTGATAAGAACAGACAACACCACAGTAATGTGGTACATAAACAAACAAGGGGGAACACATTCATACCCCTTGTGCAGACTAGCCATGACTCTTTGGAACTTGGCTCTGGAATGGCAAATCAAACTTCAAGCCCAGTACCTGCCAGGATTTGAAAACACGCTGGCAGACAAATTAAGCAGAAATATGACAGATCCACACGAATGGAAGTTACATCCTCAGGTGTTTACAGAAATAACCCAAGTGTGGGGGAGGCCAGACATAGATCTTTTTGCCTCCCACAGGAATCATCAATTGGAAACGTTTTGTTCAAGGACCTTTCATCCAAAGGCCTGGAGAGTGGATGCCCTTTCATTCAGTTGGACAGCATGGACAGTTTATGCATTCCCACCTCTGCCTCCTCTGCCCAAGGTACTTTTAAAAGCAAGAGCAGACAGACCAAAGATGATACTGATTGCTCCAGATTGGCCACGGCAACACTGGTACCCACTGCTGAGGAGCCTAACACATACTCCTCCCTGGTCCATGCCTCTAATGCCTCTTCTGCTGACTCGGCACAGCTACAAAACTCTCCACAGCCAGCTGAAAACACTCAATCTTGCTGCATGGAAAATTCCTTAACACCACAACAGACCCTACTCTCCAAGGAGGTGCAGGATGTCATTTTGGAGGCCTGAAGGCCATCTACTAGAAAAGCTTACTCCGCAAAATGGAAGCGGTTTTGTTCTTGGAATGAGAAAAAAGGCCAGGACCCTAGAAAACTGAACTTGCCTCAGGTATTACCGTATCTAGCTGAGCTGCTGAACAGTGGACTTTCATTTTCTTCCATAAAAATCCATGCCTCAGCCATTTCTGCAGAATACAACACGGATCCTCCTTTATTTTCTCACCCACTTTTACGACAGTTCCTCAGAGGGGCTAAGAATATTAGACCACCAAGGAAACAACCAATACCAGCCTGGGATCTTAATTACATACTAGAAAAATTAACATTGCCTCCTTTTGAACCAGCTGCCTCAACAGATTTGCAATATTTGTCCTGGAAAACTGCCTTCCTTCTGGCTATCACTTCAGCTCGTAGAGTTTCAGAGCTACAGGCCCTCATGGCAGTGCAGCCCTTTCTCATTTTCCATCAGGACAGGGTTTCCCTTCGTACCAACCCATCATTTATGCCTAAAGTGGTATCCAGGGTAGCTTTAAATCAAGCCATACACCTTCCTACCTTTTACCCCAATCCTCAAAACAAAGGGGAAAGGCTGCTACATTCTTTAGACATCCATAGGCAGCTACGTTACTACTTGGACAGAACAAAGTCCTTCAGGAAATCAGACAACTCTTTGTGTCCTATGCTGTAGGGGCTCAAGGGAAGCCAGTTTCCAAGCAGACTATTTCAAAGTGGATAGGCCACTGCATACGGTTTTGTTATTCCTATCATGGGAAATCTGTTCCTACAGGTATCAGATCACACTCCACCAGGGCCACAGCTACCTCTACAGCCTTCCTCAGAGGAGTTCCTACCAAAGATATTCTGGAGGCAGCCACTTGGAGTTCTGTACATACCTTCACAAAACACTACCACCTGCCTTTATATTCCAGAACCAGAGCAGGCTTTGCCACTGCTGTTTTACAGGGCATTCTGGCTCAACCCAGTTCCTCCTAGTACCTACCACCCTGTGAGTAGCTTTGGGACTCTACCCATTTGTGATTACTGCAGCTGTATGCACGATGAACATAGTACAGTTTTGTACCTACCATAAATGTAGATGTTAGAGTGCTAATACAGCTGCAGTACAGGTTTCCCTCCCTCCTTCCCCACTTGGTAAAGGCATGGGGCCTAACAACCTCTTCATACAACCTGACTGGGTTATCTTTCTATGGTTTATTTGCTTGCAACCACTGATTTTGGATTATATTGCATTGCATGTATACACATATAAGCATAATTTATCTTTTGCCTTCCTTCTGGGGGCACCTGACATCTGGGGCAAGAAAGACTAAAGAACATGGCGTCGGCTGTGTCTTATATACTCTGGCCTCACTGACGTCAGAAGAGAAAGCGACGACAACCGGCGCCGGACCAAGACTTTGGAATTCGGCCGACCGAGGGACCGCCTGACGGCAGAAAACCCATCTGTGATTACTGCAGCTGTATTAGCACTCGAACATCTACATTTATGGTAGGTACAAAACTGTACTTTCTCCATCTTCATTAACGACCTTTATACTGTCATCGCAAAAGTCAGCTGTATCCAATATGCTGATGACTCTACTCTGATTTGCTCAGCCACATCTCCAGTAGAGTTATGGTCAGCTACCCAGACCACCTTTAATACAATAGAAAACTGGCTTTCTGAACATCGTCTGATCCTAAATCCCCAAAAAACTAAAATGCTGTTATTTTCACCAACACGTAGGTCTACCGCTTTCACCTTTACCATAAAATCAAATGATGGCACAATAATCTCCCCTGACCCATCTACAAAACTATTAGGTGTCATCATAGACAATAATCTCAAATTTGACCTACATGTTAACCAAACTATCAAAACCATCAATAAAAAACTAGGGTCACTTTACAGAATAAAAGCCTTCCTAACCCCTCCAGCTAAAATTGCCATAGCTCGCTCTTGCCTTCTTTCAACCCTTCTGTATGCATCCCCTCTACTCTCGAATTTGAACAAGACTGTCCTTAACAAACTCTCAATTTGCTACAACCACATTGCCAGGTTTGCCACTGGGCTGCCTTTTAGGACACATCATTGCATCAATCTAAATCAGCTTGGTTGGCTTGAACTACCTAGCCTAATCCAGTATAACCAACTGATTATGGCCTATAAAATCCTCTATAATCCGGACAATACTCCTGCACTTAAAAATATTATCTCCCCCTATAACAATCCTAGACCGCTTCGATCCTCTAACAAACTACTAATTCAGACTAGCAAAATTAATAACACAGCCAGTGATTCTCTCTTTGCAAACTCTGTAAGTAGATCCTGGAACTCACTTCCAGCTGATATCACCTTACTTTCCACTTTAGGTCAATTTAAAACTAGACTCAAACAACATTTGTCACTTAACTGGCTATGTCAATGTATCAAGCCTGGCTAACTCGAATGTGCAAAAATCTGTTAACCAGTTTACTGTGTAATTTAATTTAATCCTGACTTGTGCTCAGGACTAACTTTAACCTGTGGAACTTGTTTAACTTGCTTACTTATGTAATCTCTGTAAATAATCTGTTTGTAATATGTAATGCTGGTATAATGTAATGCTGTATCTGCTTACCCTTGGAGCTTTTCTCCCTGGGCCTCCGCTGAAAATGGACATGCATCCAGTCGGACTATCCCGGTCAACAAATGTAAAATAAATAAAATAAATAAATAAATAAAATGTGGCACATCACATTACTAAGGGCTTTGCATCCAGGAAGAAAGAGGTCATTGTCTCCCTCTACTCTTCCCTCATAAGGCCAATCATCGAGTACAATGCATCATTTGGCATGTACTTCACTAGACACCTGCAATGACTGGAGAGGCCACAAAAGTACCTCACAAAGAGGATCCTAGGCCTTAAACACTTGTCCTATATAGACAGACACAAAAAACTCCAACTATTCTGTCTCATATCACCTACTTAGAGGTGATCTCTGCTTGACTTACAAAGCCATGACTGACCCAGCTCTGTTAGAATTGCTACATCTAAAGAAATTCCGATCCCTCTGCACCACATGCTCCAGAGACCTCCACCTCATTACCACAATTAGCAGAACATTTTGGAGGGACAGGTTCATAACCCAGAGACTGCCCATGCTATGGAACAGACTTCCCATACACGTCAAGCAGAGAACCTCGCTGAACCTCTTCAAGAGAAATCTTGATGAATGGATGGGAAACAGAAAATTCACCCCAGGGATAACACCAGTGGCTCTACATGACAGAGGCACTGGGAACTAAGGTTGGGTGGCACTATTCCAGGGTAATCCTGTGAAGATTGGGGAAGAAGGGGTGAAGGGTGCCAGCCTAGTCAAATAGAATTTGATACATAATTCTATCATTGTAAATATAAATGTAGAATACAGGCTCATTTCTTAAATGAAAGAAAACACTATAAAATGTGAACTTCAAAATTGTAGAAACATTGCCATCTGCTGTAAGGAAAACTAAGCCAAGCATTTCAAATGTTCTTTGAAATTAAAAATTATGTCTTGTAGGTTCTTTGATCTGTAGAGCTCAGAGTCATTAGGTCTGGGCTATCACATTCTTTCTATTGTTTTAACTTAAGAAATAATTACTAGAGTGTACATATGAAATGTCTTTTATTGTTGTAGTTTCCTGAGCAGGTGTTAGCTTGCTAAATAATGTATCCTGTTGGCCTCGGAACTCCAGACTAAGTGTCAAAATGAATGTGTGTACTGGGAAAACCTAAGTGTCAAAATGATGTAATCTGGGAGGACCCAGCAGAAATTTTGAGTGTTGTTAAAAACTATTGCTGAGAAAGAGACTGTAAGCATTTGGTTTTGATATCCAGTATCAGCACTGCCTTGCTCTATGAAAGTAAGTTACTTTAGAAGCATGTTTTCTTGTAGAAATAGCTAGGACTATAAAGATTAGACTTAAGTGTTTTTCTGTTATATCAGAACTTTCCTACTGTATTGTCTTAAGTTTCTTTGTGATCTCTGAAATCTTGGATAGCACTGTGGTGTAATAGTATTGTCTTGTGTTTTAATTATTCATTATTAAATATTTGAAAAACCTTTTTCCTGTGGTTGTTTTGTGTAGAGTTAAGTTAAGCTCTAGAGTACATTGCATATTTATAGAGTTTATTGTACAAGGCCACTCTAATAAGCCTTAGACTGATTAGTCACGCTTACCAATTGGATAATAATATTGCATGGTAATAATTGGACACCCTTTTAAGGGCCTTTGGGTAGCTGATAAGCATTAGCTGGTGGTGGCAGTAATTATTACCATATAGTGTAAGTAAAGGGGTACAGCTGGAGAATCTGTGTCAGCCTTTCCCAGGAGTGTCTGTGAAGTTGTATAAATACTTATCTCAAAGTGTGTGTGGTGTGTCAGCTCCCTTGGCAGGGGCACAAAGCACTGGTGGGACAGAGAGGGTACTGGAGGTTAGCTTGCCAGCTAGGCTGAGATCTGGACCCTATAGCTGTGCCAGTGGGGAGTCTTATTGGGGACCTGGGGAGCAAGGGAGCAACCAGCCCCAGACTGACTGTAATCTCTGTGTGCACTTAAGGGAAATTGTACTTTACTGTGTGTATTTGTTTTCCTGTCCTCTTATATGAGATGGCCTCCCTATTGTTAGTGGTAAGGATTGAGGCTCCTTGATTGCTGGGCCAGGACATGGCTGTCACAAATACTATGGCTAGGCTTGTAAAGGCCCCAGGGTCATTAGCCTAGTACACACCTATGAACCTATAAACTTATTGGCTCTAGATGATTGTCTTTGTTGATGTGACACTCTGACCCCATGTACAAAAATGGTAAAAAAGGGGTTATGGATGTAACTCCTACCAGGAATAATTGGTCATTTTTATGACTACTCCTTGTTTTGGTCTGGATGTTGTCACCATTTATTGATTTAACATAACAATAAATCACACATTGAAGAGAGAATAAGAAAGGAATAAGGTCAGAGAAGATTGGAGGATAGTAAATGTGAAACACATTTAGCAGAAATATATATGAAGCAAGTTAATTTTTCTGTATTAGGCACAAAAATTTGCAACACCTGGAGTGGCTGCAGAGGTTCTTCATTAAAATAATCTTCTTCTTTTGGCTTTTCCTGGTTAGGGGTTGCCACAGTAGAACTCTGGTCCCCTAATGATTGGCAGCATATTTTTATGGTGCTGAGGTACCAGCTCGACTCTCAACCTTCAATGAAGGCACGCCCATTCACGCATGTCTTTCGAATACCACTCGACCACGGGGAGGACATGCAGACCCCACACAGAAGGTTCTCCAGCCAAGAATCGAACAGGAGAACTTCTTGCTGTGAGGCGACAATGCTACCACTGCAAAAGAATACCGGATGTAAATAATACATCCTATGCTGAAGGCCTGAAAGCTCTGTTCCTGTACGCAGTCTCTTACAGACTACTGAGATGTGATCCATACTAAACCTACAAAGCGATCTCCAATCCAGACATAATTGTTCTGATACACCCTCACAAAACAAACAGCACTAAAATTACCCAATCTATGTATTAAACCTTATCTGTGACATAAACAAAGCATGTTGGAGGGACAGGTATGTGTCTCAGAGATTACCCTTTCTTTATAACAGTCTCCCCATTCATGTGAAACAGAACTCTTACCTAAGCCTATTAAAATGCAATTTGCACCAATGGATGGGAAATCACAAATTCACCCCTGGCTTGTCACCTGTGGCCTTTATGGACAGGGAATGTTATATAAGCCCTAAGGCACAGGGATATATCAAAGTCATTTAGCCCTTGGACATTGATAACTGAGAAATCTGGGGCATGAATAACTAGGCTTAAAAAGCCTCTAGGGCCATTAGCTTAGTACCCCCCCCTATGAACCTATAAAAAATAAGCAAGTAATATAATAGAATGAAAAACATCAGTAGCTACTAAGATTTCAATAGCTACAAATGTGAAAAGAGAATGAAGCTATGTTCCTTCTAGATTTTGGAAGTGTAACCTATTCCTTAGAAATTATGTCAGAATGGTTTGTACATTTTTGCAATAATTTGTATCTGGAACTAGATAACCAGCCTCAGATACAACATCTGTAGTGTATTGCATATTAAACATAGGCTGTGGCTTATTGAATAGATTTTATGTGGTCACTGTCCGTAGGGACTTTGCATGCTCTACTTATGTCTGCATAGAATTTCGCCTAGTATTCCTCTCCCTCTCACACTGCAAAAATGTACAGTATGACTGGCTATACTAAACTCTTGATATATGTATATATATATATATATATATATATATATATATATATATATATATATATATACATATATATATATATATATATATATATATTGCATTTACTTTTGACCACATGGCCTTGTGACCCTGTTTCTTGCTGGAATTAGGGACCTGGTACTGACAGAGGGATATTTCAGAAAGAAAAGCAAATATTGTCAACTGATGCTCAGTAAACTGTAGAGAACAATGAATACTGAACTCCATGCTGTACCACTGTGTGCTGTTCCTTTCTGCAGTGCACTGACCACAACAGAAAGAGGGCATGCTGATGAGGTGGTCCAGAAGACCAGAAGAGGTATACAACTACATGGTACTGCGTGCCTACATACTCACACTAAAAGACAATACTCTGGGATGAGAGAAAGAAAAGAAAGCAAGGGTACACAGTATGGCAGACAGTATGGCTTGAATGTTAGTAGCTTGGGGTTACATGATTTGAGAAGGGAACATGAAGTTGTAGGTGCTGTCTATATACAGAGTACAGATGGCATGTCAGCGAAATTAGTACACACAAATGTACTGTAAAACTGGATTAAATTAGTAGTTGGGCAATTAACCTATTTATACTAGACTTCAACAACAAAGCACATGTGTATGCATGCAGGCACCCCCCCATACAAACACAAGTGCACACACACACACACACACTCAGACACACACACACACACACACACACACACACACACACACACACACACACACACACACACACACACACACACACACACACAAACAGACATAAATAAAGATGCCACAGACAACTAAGACAAGATTGCAGTGATGGTGGGGAAGTTGCTGTAGGCTGATACAGAGAAGAGGGATGTTCAAACGTTGGAGTTTGTTGTGTACTTTACCTTTTTCTACTTACATCTGACCTTTTGTATTGAATCTCTGCTTCACAGTCCATGACTGGAGTCACAAGCATATTAAACACTGACACATTTCAGGCCCCTGGTAGTAGCAGCATTTTATTGGTGACCTGATGTCAACTTGATCTGCTCTGTGTGTGTGTGTGTGTGTGTGTGTGTGTGTGTGTGTGTGTGTGTGTGTGTGTGTGTGTGTGTGTGTATGTGTGTGTATCTTTGTGCACATGGTTCTGTGCATACGTGTGTGTGTGTGTGTGTGTGTGTGTGTGTGTGTGTGTGTGTATGTGTGTGTGTCTGCATACATGTGTGTGTGTGTGTGTGTGTGTGTGTGTGTGTGTGTGTGTGTGTGTGTGTGTGTGTGTGTGTGTGTGTGTGTGTGTCTGTGTGTGTGTGTGTGTGTGTGTGTGTGTGTGTGTGTGTATTGATATGTCTAAGCATCTGTGTATACATGTGTATATGATAGATCTACAAACTGTTGTTATATGCAAAAGCTGCAGTTCGATTAGAAATGTTAATACTTTTGATTCCCCAATAGGAACTTTAACAGCAACTAACATCAATTTACATTAAACTAAAACACATTCAATCACATGATAATAACAGCCAATAAGAAGTTCTTGCTTTGACTCCATGCATAGAATAAACAATTACAATTTTCCTAATTGTGTAAAAACCGTTAACTACATGGCTGCAATTATTACATGAACTTAATTTGTAGACAGTATTGAATTTGTAAATGTTAAAAAGCAACATACATATATCTTATAGATATAATTATTAAATATATTTAAAAACTTAGTGTTAAAAATGAATAGCAATATCCCACTTATTTAAAAAAACTGTAACTGTACCATAGTGTGTATATAAGAACATTCCAGCTACAAATGAAAGGATGTGGTATATGTGGCTTACTGTACTACATGGCCTGCATTTTATGTTGGAAAAACAGAAGGCGCTTTAAATAAAAGAATAGAGTGGGTAATGTTAATGCCTTAAACTGGCATTCTGTTGTTTGTAAAAATGTAAAAATATAACACGTGTGCAGCCATGGTTTTGAATGGAAAAAGATAGACATCTAGTAGGAGTTGTGTAAGCACCTGTCATCTCTAGCCAATAAAGTCACCAGAGGTATGATGTTCTATAGAACCATAGGCCTGATCAGCTGTCCAAGTTGGTAGACCAGGTAGCAGAGAGAAGGCCAAATGCTATAATAACTGTTACTATATTATTATTATTATTATTATTATTATTATTATTATTATTAATAATAATAATAACAGACTTATGGTAATTTTAAACATAGATTTATAAAAAAATAAACGTTGCATAATTGGAGGTATTTGCTAGAAGAAATGTGTGTAACTTTAAATATGTATCTTTAATCCTATTTTAATGACACAAAATAAAGCATAAAAAAATGTACACAGAAGTATAACTGTATAGAAATATGTGGAATGCTTAAGTGATAACATTATTGCATAAATACAAATGTCATATACAAGAGTAGAATAGCAATCTGTATATGTATGTCTATGAATCACAGCAATAAATCTGCATGAGTATACTCACAACCACTTGTTCATGTATTTATACAGAAAGCAAAAACAAAAAATATTTGCATCTCTACATAATTTAATTTAGTACTGCAGTACCTTCAATAGTAGTTAAATTATATCCAGGCAGTTTTTGTAAAGAAAGGATTTTTTTTTTTGTGTAGGCAAAAAACATATTTTAGTATAATGATTATTATACAGTCATTTGTTCCACAGTATTAACTGCACATACAAGATGACTGAACTTGCATCAGTCACCATGCCCTAGTCAGAACAGAGGTTGTAAGAGAGGACTGGGGATTACAGTGTCAAGTGAATGACCAGCACATACTTTAGTGAGAAATGACTAGTTGTATTACTTCTGTATGCATTTTAACCCCCCCGCTTAGATGCTTGGAATTCATAGCAGAAAACTATCAATGCACACACTTTGTTACAGCTAAAGAAATGAAAATCTCCTTGAATTGCTATACTTTGCTACATTATTGTGTGTGTGTGTGTGTGTGTGTGTGTGTGTGTGTGTGTGTGTGTGTGTGTGTGTGTGTGTGTGCAAACAGCTTATGCCTGACCACAACTCACAAGCTATTATATTCAAAGCAAAATAGTGTGAATCACCATTCCACCAAAAGACTATTAATCCATTTATAACATGAAGTAAAGGGAGGATTGGCATAGTATGGCACTTCAGATAGTAATACATCTTTAAACAAATGCATAGTAAGTACAGCAGTGAATGAATGCCTACGAAGAAGTATTAGTCATATCAGTAATATTAAAAAGAGGTAAAGTAAAGGTAAACAACAATGTTCTCATGTCTTCACACGGCTGTTTGAAATAGCTGGTAAGAATGAATATGCAGTATCATGTGTTTAACTAGTTTAATATATATATATATATATATATATATATATATATATATATGGAAATAATTTATAAAGGACAGTAAATAAAATACTACAGTACATTCAGTACATTAATGTAATCAAATGTAAGAGATATGTTAGTGTATACGTGCAGTATTTGCAGTATTCTGTGTTTAACTGATTTTATTACCATATACATATAGAAATAATTTCTAAAGTATGGTAAATGATGCACTACTTACCATGCATCCAGTACACTACTGTAATCAAATGCAAAATATATGTCAATGTATAACTGCAGTATTCCCTCTTTAACTGATTTTATAAGCTGTAAGTATTTATATAGGGTGTTTTCAGTACAATATTGCTAACAAATGCATATCAATCACATCACAAATATGTTCATTATGTTTATGTAATAGACTGCAACATATAAACCCCAGGAAAACTTGATAGTTATTCACTCTCTTCCCAAGTACACATAATCATTACTCCCATGTCTGCATAACCATTTCCAGTGAATTCTGTTTTACTTTTATAAAGATTTATGAAAAGAAAAATGTTTTAAAGTAAGAAATTGAATGCCGTGTAACATGATGTGTGAATTCATTAAATGCATTTTTGTTATGTCTCCCACCTTTTTCTCTGTTTTTTCTTATTTAAATTATAAATTTCTTTCTCCTTTATTATTTTATTACTCTTATGCTTATATTAATTTATTTACAGATCCAAATTCCTTAGGAGCAGCCAAGGCACATACCTCCCAGATTAGGGAGCACTCATCTTGTGCCCATTGAATGACATCATTTTCAGGGTTGTTGTGGTGGCTATAGTCTTGCAGGCACCCTAGCATGTGGAAACCAGGCAAGCCTCACTGAATGGGGCTTTGAGATTTGGTTGAGAATGTGCTGAAGCAGGTCCTCGACAGATGGATTTAACCAGTTGGAGCTACTCCTTATGGTGTTCAAGACATGCTATAGTTGGTACTAACCACTGCATCACCTCAACAGGCTCCTAGTCCCTCAACATCAGGGTTCTCCACTGCACCGCCATCTGACAGTGGAAAAGCTTGAGGGTCTATGGACTGAGGATTCCTGCTGGTACCTCTCCTCATTACCCCATCATTTTTCCTACTATCTCTTACCAATTACTCACCTGCATTACCCTCTTATATAAAAAAAAATAGTGAGGGGGGTATCTCCCTAGAAAAACACAACACTCTCTCACGTCTCCTCCAGCACAAGTCTCTTGCTGTATTCATGCTGTGTCACTCTCTTTGTTATATCTCCCTTTTTTCAATTTTTCCTATCTGCCCCTATCTATTATTTAAAGTAATCAACAGGGTGTCCACATAAAGATAACCTTATAGAAAATATTTTAAACCCCTTTATATTTTTAAATTGCTAATAATAATAGCTGCAGAGTGCGTCAGTTTCCTTAGGTCTTTCAAGCGTGACTTTGCATAGCCATGTCTGTCTGTAATATCCAAATACATAAAAAATGAATAAAAAGCCTTTGGCATTCACATAATACTTCACGCGTATATAATGCTTAATTATAGTTATTTACAATTTTACAGTTGTTGTTGTTGTTGTTGTATCTTTCGGCTTTTCCTGGTTAGGGGTCGCCACAGCGGAACTCCGGTCCGCTAATGATTGGCAGTTGATTTTTACGTGCTGAGTTGCCAGCCCTAATGCACAACCTTCAACGAAGGTACGCCCATTCACGCATGTCTCCACGCAGAAGACACTCTAGCTGAGAGTTGAACCGGTCAGCGTTTTACTGTCAGGCGACAACACTACCTTTACAGTAAAGTGTATATTCTCATATATTCATCCTCTCATTAACCATTTCTATTTTCCCACATCATTTAAGTAATTGCATATCATTTCCCTCTGCAACAAAAAAGCAAACCCTGAAGAATTTAAAAATTACATACCTGTAGTAAATCTTTGCCCTATAACAATCATCTTTTAATAATTTGCATAGAAACAACTCTGAGATCACTTAAACAAATATGGTCTTCTTTGGGTTAAACATCAGAGTTTCAGAAATTGTGTCAATGCCATGATAACATAATGCACAGACAATGATACCATTTATAACAATATGAATAATTCAAAACTAACAGGGGATATTTCATTGATATGCCACAGGCATCTGAAACAGTAAATATTAGCCTACTCCTTTAATAATTTAATAATTTAATAATTTGCATAGAAACAACTCTGAGATCACTTAAACAAATATGGTCTTCTTTGGGTTAAACATCAGAGTTTCAGAAATTGTGTCAATGCCATGATAACATAATGCACAGACAATGATACCATTTATAACAATATAAATAATTCAAAACTAACAGGGGATATTTCATTGATATGCCACAGGCATCTGAAACAGTAAATCATAGCCTACTCCTTTATAAACTTAGCATAATCAGTTTTGGCTAAAATATGTTAAGATAGTTTCTGTCAACTGAAAAACAGAACATTCCAAGTAGACCTAGTAACCTACCTTTTGAATGAAGGCACTACCAACATGAGTTCCACAAGAATCCACCTCTGATCCACTGTTACTGTTCCTATTTATCAATGATATAGCCAGTGACCTGCCCCCACGTGCCCTATATCATTTATACAGCTTATATCTTACAACTTCATGTAATCATGTAAGAACACCTTGACCCTTCAACAGAAATTGCAATCTAGCTTTATATATTTATGCCACTGGATGGATACAATATCCTCTTAATCAATATCCTGAAATCTAATATTATATTTGCATAAAGCAAAAACTCCCTAAATCCCCAAAACTGATTATTACTAATATAGATAGCAGCCCACATCTACTAGTTATAGATCAGAAATAGATTGGTATCACCTTGGACTTTATTCTTTCATTGGCCAAACATACTGACAATATCATAAGCCAAACACTCCAGCAACTAAAACTATGCTAAAGAAGCTAACACCTCCTCACCCTTACAGTGTCTACCTCACAGACTCAAGGTACAAGGTTTTATTTTAATCTCTGGAAACTGTCTAGAAGTAATATAGCCCACAATGGCAGCTAGCCTTGTACCTGCCTATGAGCCTTACATTCCAGCTCAAACTCATGTGAAATACAAACTTCTATAAAGAAAATGTAAAGATTTCTTCTTCACAAAGTACCACAGACTCATCACTGTTATCTTCTTCAGTGATATAACTGGCTACCTGTACATGACAGAGTCATGTTTCTGCTCAGTTGTTAAATCTACAATCTGCTAAAATGGACACCCCCCCCCCCAAAAAAGAAAAAAAAAATACAAATCGAACAGCCTAACTATTCACTGAGAGACAACTAAGAAGATAATGTTGCCTATATTAGACAATATTTTCAAACTCTCACAGGAGACAGAATTTTGAATGGAGAGTTGATAAAATCAGCAAGAAAATGAAAGTAATATTGCTGGGACTGAATTCATCCTCAAGTTTTTGTGAGTACCTTTATGAGGTATACAGAGTTTTTACTAAATCTCATCAACACAACACTGACATATTGACTGTATTTTATATAACAAATATTGTGGACAGAAGTAGATTCAAAAATAAAAAGGACAGTTGGGTGTACAAGTCCCAGGATAAATACATTCCCAATCCTGGCATGCACACTGGTGCCAGGACTGGAAAAAATGACAGTTGAGAATCCTGAAGGCAAGAAAACATTCCTACAATGGGGTTAGGCCAGGCTCAGGGGGAGGATGGTCCCCCTGTTTTAGAAGGAAGTAGTAGGCCACAAAAACTGACAGACCAAGAAAAAGAGCCATACAAATAATAGACTGGACTACTGAGGATAACAGAGAAATTATGTATTGTTATTATTATGCTAGATGCCTAAACATTTCCATATAGAAGATGCTCAAAATTGACTAAGAGAGACATTAGAGGAAAGAAAAATACGTGCACAAGAAAAACTGTCAAAAGCATCAAATGCAAATTTGTGTTCATTAATACATCAGATTCATGGGAAAAATTTGTATAAACCAGGAAAACCTGGGTCATTTGGAAAAATGAAGCGACTGAGGAAGTGTGAAAATATAAAGAATGAATCCTAGAGATTTTCGAAAGGTATAAAAAAAGAAATATGGACATGACAAAGAAAGAGGGATTTATTTATGCAGAGGAGAAAGCCAAATTATTCTTTACATAAGAGTACTCCAAAGATATTTGAAGAGAAATACAGCCAAAGGCACCCATATATGGAACATTTCAAAATACAAAAATAAGATCAGAAAGAGGGAATCTAGAACAAAAGCTTAATAAAGTAGAAGTTAAACAAACAGAAGTTGAAGTTATAGAATACCTGCAAAGTGAAAGATTAAGTGTAGAAAGTCTAACACAGGTTATATTACAGCATGATAGAAGAATGAGTCCTCAATGTAAGGAGAAGCAAGTGGAATGGAAGACATCTAAAGAAGCAATAGTGACATGGGAAAGAAAAATCATTTTAATGTGGTGCAATATTTATGCAAAGGAAAAACTAATGAATACATTAAAGCAGCACCAAAGATATTTGAAGAGAAATACAGGCAAAGACAGCTGGCTATGGAAAATGTCACAATATAAAAAAATGAGAAAACAAAGGGGGGACATAGAAAAGACTAGTAATAGAGAAGTTAAAGAAAAAGCAACTGAAGGAATGGATTATCTGCAAAGTTAAGGATTCAGTATAGAAAATCCACCTCTGGTAATGTCACATCATGATACAACAGTTGTTGTTGTGTCTTTCGGCTTTTCCCGGTAAGGGGTCGCCACAGTGGAACTCCGGTCCACTAATGATTGGCAGTAGATTTCTACGTGCAGAGTTGCCAGCTCTAATGCACAACCTTCAATGAAGGTACACCCATTCATGCATATCTTCACACAGAAGACGTTCTAGCTGAGAATCAAACAGGACAACGTCTTACTGTGAGGTGACAATGCTACCGCAGCACCACCACCGCAGTACAACATGATAGAACACTGAGTCTCCAAATTAAGGAGAAACAGCATGATAGAACAGTGAGTCTCCAAATTAAGGAGAAACAGCATGATAGAACAGTGAGTCTACAAATTAAGGAGAAACAGCATGATAGAACAGTGAGTCTCCAAATTAAGGAGAAACAGCATGATAGAACAGTGAGTCTACAAATTAAGGAGAAACAGCATGATAGAACAGTGAGTCTCCAAATTAAGGAGAAACAGCATGATAGAACAGTGAGTCTACAAATTAAGGAGAAACAGCATGATAGAACAGTGAGTCTCCAAATTAAGGAGAAACAGCATGATAGAACAGTGAGTCTACAAATTAAGGAGAAACAGCATGATAGAACAGTGAATCTCCAAATTAAGGAGAAACAGGTGGAATGGAAAGCATCTCATTACTTGCCACATGAAGATACTATGGAGTCTTCAGTAGGAAACCAGTACAGAAGTTCAGTTGAATTTGCACAACAAGAGAAGGGACAGGAAACAGTGCAAATCTGACACGGGCAATGTTGTGGAGTGATAGGTCAGTGAGTTCCAATATGAAAGAACAGTGGATGATGCAGGATGCAGCTGAAGAGAATATGTCACAGGAAGATGTTCTGGAACTTTCTGTAAAATGCCGGCAGAAAACAGAGAACAATGTTCCCACTGTTTAGAGAAAAATGATCTAAGGGAAGAGTTGTTTGATATAATAGAGATGGATAGACATGTTAAGATTGATGGAAGAAATGGATTACAGAAAGTCAATAAGTCCCAAAATGTTAGAAGTCTGATAAAACAAATGAACACAGTAATCAAGACTTTTAACAGAAATTCATGTGACATAACAGAAGTAAATAGGATATATTAATGGGCAGCTAAATTAATAGCAGATAAAGTCTTACCACAAAAATACATGGAAATTAGGGAAAGGAAGGGAATAAATCAAAAGCCATTAAGAAAGTATTAGAGAAAACTATAAAGTAGTTAATACAAGAAGTGGTACTGTTAGAAGAGTTTATACGATGGAACAGATCAACAAAAATACTTAAGACAGATGTGATAAGACCAACACAGAGTATTAGAACAGACCAGGATCTACTGGACACTACTGCAAATAATAAACTAAAAATATCCATACAGGTGGAACAGCGTAGACAAACAAAATAAGCAATTCATTGATGACCCAAAAAGTTTTATAAAGAATTGAGAAGCAAAGTAAAGGGAATAGAAACATCTTAAAAAAAGAAGAAATAGACACATTTTGGAGAAATATATATTAAGATCTGGTGGAAGATGACAAAGATGCTGAATTGATAGAAGAAGTAAAAGTAACAGTAAGAAGTTCAAATGCACTGGATATGAAATGGGATGATGTATCAGCCAGAAAAATATAAACAAAATTAAGAAAAGCTCCTAAATGGAAAACCCCAGACCCAGATGCAGTACCTAACTTCTGGCGAAAGGTATTAATATCTTTACATGAAGATTTAGCCCTGAGTAAGAACTACTTATATGAGCACCCTGAACTGACACCGTCCTGGTTAACAACAGTACAAAGTGATACTCCTCCTTAAAAGCAAACCTGCAATCTGTCCTAAAAACTATAGACCAATAACTTGCCTTCCAACAATTTCTAAATTATATAATCAAATTGATGCTGAAAGAGTTTATAGTTATTTAGAAGAAAACAGAGCTGAGTGTATTTTTTTGTTTTTAGAGTTTGTATTGTTAATTGTTGCTTAGATTTCTGTTGAAACTGTTTTGTCCCATCCACCCTTCCTATTTCTGGCTTGTAGTTTAAATTTGGTGGCTTTTGCAGTTGCCCGCCCCACTGTAGATTTGATCTGGGACACTCCCCCAGTCCCATCTCTTTACCACATTCTACCTAAATAAACTCTTTCTGCACTTGCTTTTAGTCCTTTTTAATTTAATTGCATTTTTAAACTGTGTTTGGTCTAATATTGCTACATACTCAAGTGTGCTAGCTTGCACTGCATGTGAATTGTTTTTACTACTGTTTTTGTTACGTTTCTGTAAAAAAAAAAAAAAAAACTGTAAGCCTGTTTCCTACCTTTCCTGTAACTAGTGTTCCAGATACAGATTTGCTGTATCCAGGACTGTATGTAAGCTTCTGAGCCCCCCAAGTCTTTCTGTGTTGGAGGGAAGCCTTCTAGCTTATCAGTGGGAGTGGTAAGCATTAGGTAACCTGTCTACCACATAAGGAGTGGTTCTGGCCCCGAAATTGTATTTATTGGCCATTTGGGAAATCTCTTCCATCTCTCTCAACTTTCTGATTTGAAAATCTGCATTTGCACTTGTTTCTGTCCTGTAACTCATCTAGTGCAGATACAGATTCTTAGTTTTAGCACTTAAATTTGCTTATTCCTGCTCAGCACTTGTTCAGAACTTGTAAGCACTAAATAAGCTACTAATTACCATAACACTCAACCATCCTCATTACCTAGAGGAAAACAGTTTTTGTACTTACTTTTCTCACTTGCTTAGAGAAAAACAGCTTTTGTACTCTCTTTCCTCACTTATCTAGAGGAAAATATTTTTTTATTCAGGCATGTCCAAGGTTCAACTCCCAGTGTTCTCTCCTGTCTATCTGATGAATCTGGGCATCTTGAGGTAATGTACAAATTGCCTCATGTACACAGACAACCCTCTCCTCCTACTACCCAACACTGCAACCTGTGAGAGATGCACTTATCTAGCCAAACTGGAGGTAAAGCTCTCTCCAACCAAGACTGAACTTGACAGTCATGAGGAGAAGGTAAACATTTGCACCACACTACACTCATCACATAGTCTCACTAAATCTACACCACCAAAATCCACACATAGTAACACAAAAACATTCGCAGAGGTTCTCAATAATAATCTGTCTAAGCAACAGAGACCTCCAAAGCAGAAACGCAAGTAACCTCCATCCCTCAACACAACCCAAATGACACATAGCCCACAGACTCAGTGTGCCACTCAACCAAAGCCAATAAGGCAAAACAATGTACCCAACACACTAGTCATAAGTGACTCTATAGTCAGGCACATTGATGTCCCACTCACCAGCCTAAACAAGGAGAAGGTTACTGTCAGCTGCCTGTCGGGTGCCAGGATCCGCCACATAACCATGCACTTGGGTCACTCCACAACAAGTACAAATATGACTCTCTCATTGTCTATGTTGGTGTTAGTGACCTGAGTAGTACCTCCCTGGACTACATTAAAAGAGGCATGGAAGACCTCTCCAATCTTGTAGCCCAAGCAGGTATGACCCTAGCCCTGAGTAGCATTCTGCCATCACCCAGAATGATACCGCAGTACAAGGACAACATAATTGACTTCAACAATTGGCTAAGCTTCTGGTGTGATTCTAAAGGGATCCTGTATCTGTCTGCTTGGGATGACATGGTCGACAGACCACGATGCTTTGCCACAGATGGCCTGCATCTGTCACCCCTGGGATTCCGGATACTAGCTAAAGCTCTTGCTGCCCCTATAGTACCTTTTTTAGGCAAGGTTCAAATAACAAATTCACCACTGTAACAGGAACAGGCAAGCAAAAACTGAGGGTAATGCTACTCAATGCTAGAAGTCTAAATCTCAAAATGCACTCACTCGAGGCACTCCTTAAAATGGAGAACATCGATATCTGTGCAGTGACTGAGACCTGGTTCAAGACTCCAGAGAGTACCCCTGCACTACCAGACTATAACTCATACCACACTTTTCGGTCATGTAACCTGGACCGAAACACCAAAGGCGGAGATGTGTTCATATTCATTAAAGATATCCACAACTCCAGACTAGTTGCTCAGCATAATGCATCCGAGGTTATCCAAGTGCAACTAACTCTGGGCAAAACTGCAATCCAAATTGTAGCTTGCTACAGATCCTCCACCATGCCCCAGGATTCCCACTCCTCTTTTCTTGATGTACTGGAAAATATTAGGGTTCAACCAAACACCCTAATAATGGGCAACTTCAACTACCTCACAATTAACTGGGAAAACTACTTGTGTTCCAACTCCTTAGCTCAATGCTTTCTGGAATTCATAAACTCCAATACCTTGGATCAACTTATCCACACCCCCACCAGGGGCAACCATATCCGACCTAGTCATTACAAACATGAGTGATCGGTGTTACACACCTGAAGTCAACTCCTCGTTGGTCAGATCCGACCATAAGCTCATCACCCTTGATATCCACATCCCACCCTCGCCCCCATTAAGAAAACCACGGTAAAAATTTTCTCCATGCTTCTTAAGACAGAAGTGGTGAACTTCATGACACCCATGCAGATGGACAATACAGTTACAACTGCTGAATCCTACACAAATGCACTCTATAAGCACTTATACGAGTGCATGGATCATGCTATCCCAAACAGAACCAAGATGCTATCCTCCAAAAAAAGGAAGCCAATCTGGTGGTCCCCTGCCATAAACTGACTGTACAACAGATGGAAGAAACTGTTGCAAAAAAGAGTAAAATCCCATGAGTGGAGGAGCTCCCTGGTCAGCCTCAGTAAGAAGCTGAGATCCCTTATAAGATCCTCCAAAGCTAGCTACAAAAACAAAATTGCCACTAATTCTAAGGTCGACCACAAAGCATTCTATAGCTATGTCAAGAATCTCAATGGCAACACCCAGATCTGCTCTGAGTTAAAGCACAATGGCACAAAAATTACAGAACCAACTATTGTCAACATCCTGGCAGATAGGTTTAGTGCTACCTTTACCCCCCTCTCACATCCTAAAGGGCCCATATCTATACAGGAAGAATGCAGAGTCCCTGTAATCACAACTATGCAGGTAAAAGCTGCACTCTCTAAAGCCAAAAACACAAAATCCCTGGGACCGGACAACATCCCAGGCTGCATTTTACACGAACTTCAGAACGAATTGGCTCTCCACTTAAGCACCATGTTCAATAATAGCCTCGCATCAGGCTTTGTGCCCACTGAATGGCGCACAGCAACAGTAATCCCACAACACAAAGGGGGATCCACCACTGATCCCGGGAACTATAGATCTATTAACCTGACGAGCCTGGTCTGCAAGGTCATGGAACATATCATCATGGAACTCATAAACAAAGACATTGGCAACCTCCAGACTCTCAATCCCACCCAGTTCGGATTTGTGAAAGGCAGATCATGCCTCCTGAACCTGATCTACTTCTTTGAGGCAGTCACCAAAGCCGTAGATGAAGGTAAGGTGGTTCACACATCCTATCTTGACCTCGCAAAAGCTTTCGACACCATCCCCCATTCTGGAATTATAGCTAAACTCACTAAACTAGGTATAAATCCCTACGTCACAAGATGGGTTGCCAACTGGCTCACTGACAGAACCTACACTGTAAAAGTTGCAGACTCCAAATCTGACCTCAAAGCAGTGACAAGTGGAGTGCCACAGGGTTCCATCCTGGGACCTCTCCTGTTTGGTATCTACTTCTCTGAAGTGCAGGTTAACACAGAAGGCCTCTGGCTAATGAAGTTTGCAGATGACTGCAAACTAGGAGCCATAATCAAGTCCCCAAATGATGTGGACATCCTACAGAAGGGCCTCGCTGAGACAGATGCCTGGTGTCAGAGCCATGGCATCAAGCTCAATGCCAAAACATGCAGTGTCATCCCCTTTGATAAAACCTCTGTACCCATGAACTACCACATAGGCAGCAATCTACTTAACACCGAATGTGTGATAAGAGACCTTGGGACCCAGGTGGACAGTAGTCTCTCCTTTGATAGTCACATTGTCACAGTAGTCAGGAAGTCCTCCTACATGGCACACCTCATCATAAAAGGGTTCTCATCCAGGTAAAAAGAGGTCATTGTTCCCCTCTACTTGACACTCATTAGACCCATTAAAGAGTACAACGCTCCTTTTGGAATGTACCTCACAAGACATCTGCAGCAGCTGGAAAGGGCACAGAAGTACCTCACAAAGAGGATTACTGGCCTCAAACAAATGCCCTACAATGACCGCCGCAAAAAACTCCAGCTTTACTCCGTAGCATATCGCCTACATAGGTGATCTCTGCCTGACATATAAAGCTATGTCAAACCCAGAGCTGTTGGACATGCTACAACTAAAGAAATCCCAATCCCTCCGAGTTACATGCTCTAGGGACCTAAACCTTGTCACCACAATAAACTGGACATGCTGGAGGGATAGATTCCTGTCCGAGAGACTTCCCATACTCTGGAACAGGCTACCCATCTATGTCAAGCAAAAAGTTCATCATTAGCACTCTTCAAGAAAAATCTTGATGAGTGGATGGGAAATAGGAAATGCACCCTGGGGATCACTTCTGTGTCTCTGCTCGACAGTGGCACAGAAAAATAACTTTCTTGGGTAGCGTAAGCCAGGGAACCTTGTTGGCTAGGTTTACGTAGGCCCTTGGGCCAATAGCCTAGTACCTACCTATGAACATATGGCAATAGAACAAAAGGGTAATGAAAGAAAGTCATATGGAACAAATGATCTGTTGTTAAATAAAGTCATAACAGAGAATTGAAAAAATGTGAAGAATCTAAGTATGACATGGATAGATTACAAAAAAGTATGTAACAGTATCCCACATTCATGGATAAAGAGGTGCTTACAGATCTATAAGATAGACTGTACATAGATCAGTTACATTACAGCGGCCATGAAACATTGGCAAACCACTTTGCAGCTAAGCAATGATAAGGGACAATTTATTATCCCAGGGATTACAATTCATTAGGGGGGAGATTCCAGGGTCACTCTTTGTCACCGCTGCTCTTGTGTATTGCCCTTAACCATTAAATGCTCTACCTAACAGATTAAGTTATGGTTATAATTTAGCTCCCAGCCAACAGCAAAGTGTAAAGACTTCTCATCTTCTTTTTGTGGATGATTTAAAACTGTATATTTCATCAGATGAGGAGCTAAAATCACAATGGGAAGTGGTCAAAACCTTCTGAGATGACATAAGAATGTCATCTGGTCCTGATAAATGTGCAAAAGCAGCATTTAAAGCAGGAGAGCTGCAGCACTAATAAAATACCAGTCTGCGACAGGAATGTGATATAAAGGAACTTGAGCAGGAGGGAGTATATACATATTGGTGAATTGACGAAGGTTTGACAATATAACATGAACAAATGTGAACAATTCTCAGTAAAGAATATTTCAGAAGACTAAAACTAATACTGAAAACATCACTGATATCTAGGAAAAAAGTTCAAGCTATACCCAAATTCTTCCTACTATTCTAACTTAGAGTTTTGGGGTGATTGGCACCAAAGCTATTGGATTAGTTGGACATACAAACAAGAAAAATGTTTCATGCTTTTCAAATGATATAAAAAATCAGTGTGCATATATACCAAGAATTTATATTCCTCATTCTGAAGGAGGTAAGGGCCTCCCCTAGATTTATGACATGTATCAACCTGCAATTGTAGGAAAGCATACATACCTGCTGACCTCACTGGATCACAACATACTTAAAGTTTTGAAACATGAAGAGAACAAATCTAAGATTACATCTGTGCTTAGTTCAGCATAATCATATTGGTCTCAAATAGGAATGGAAATCAAACCAGAAGAAGAAAAAAAAAAATCAGGCAGTAACTGAATGAGTCAAAAACAAAAGTAAGAATATAAGGTGAAAGATCAGATGAGAAGGCAAGAAATGTGGAAAAGGTATAAATATAGTTACAAGTACAGAAAACTCCTTGAACAATCTCATGTCGATCAGGATCAGAAAGGAATGGTAATGAATTTAAACCAAAAAATGAAAGGTTAATTAGTGGCCCAGGATAGTGGACTACATACACATTGGTTTACAAAATCCATTGAACATGTGGGAGAGATAGACAGATGCAGTCAATCATTTTTGTCTGTATTGTTGTATAATTCTTGGAAAGGGGAGAATGCTGCTCAGTGCAGGCTCACACAAGCCTGCAACACATATTCAGAGAGGTCCATCATGTCTGTCTTCATATAGTCCAGAGAGGTATGTCTCAGGTCATTCACACCCACATGAGCTATGACTCGTTCATACTCGTGCTTGTGGTTTAATGACCCAAGTACCTGCATGATCTCATGAATCCTGGCCCCTGACAGGCAGCTGTCTGTAACTATCTCTTTATCCAGTCTTGTGACGGGGGGCATCCGTGTTTCTTAGAATGGAGTCTCCTATAACCAAGTTGTTTGAATGTGTGGTGTTTCCCCTTACAGACCTGCTTGTGGAGACGATACAATGTATATTTTTGTGTCTTGGCTGGTGTTGACTTGGTTTTGTTTGCATGTTGTTTCAGAGGACAGCGTCCTCTGATGTTTTGGTTAGTTACTTGTGAGTATCTCCACGTATGTGGGTTTATGTGTCAAACCTTATTTAGTAAAGGAAATGATGTACATGTACTGACAACCTATTTATCATTTGATTTGCCAGTATGTGAGAGTTGTGCCTAATTTTTGTAGTATAACTACATCTCTAACATACCAAGTTAGTTTGCTTCAGGATTAAATGATTGCCAGTATACATGAGGCAATTGCTACATTTCCTGAGGATGCCCATCTCCACCAGGCTGGCCACAGGGATAGCAGGAAAGTGCCGATCCATGGTTTCAGATTTTTTACAATGGGTTTAACCAGGGAGAAGAGTGGGGAGCTCTAACCGGACTGGGATGATAACACATTGATGAAGAATGAGTGCTAAAATTAGTGTGAACTGCAGCTATCCAACAAGGAGATGCTGCTCTGTGCACAACTCAAATGCTCCTAGAGCAGCAGGGGAACTGAGGAAGGTTGCAGATATAGTTACTCTAAAGGAAACTTTAACTTGAAAGTGTTTGCATCTATACAAGGCACTGCTAATCACCACTGCACGTAAAGTAGTCTAGCACAAACACTGCACTTATATAGAATCAGGAAAAACAAGTTTTACAAAAGCAAGGCCTACAAACCAGTCAGAAAAACATACAATAAGCCTTCAGTCAGCAGACTCCAACTCAGATGGATTTGCCATATCACATTTCTTCCACAAGAGTGCAGGTAGAAAACCCTCTTAATGTAAAAATGCTGCTTTTAGAGCTCAAGTGCAAGGAAACCACACTATTTAAATACTACAGTCCTGTAAAACTAGGAGACACAATGTAATCAAGTACTAATGCAGCAGTGCAAACATTTGAGCTTTGAAGCTCAACTAAAGTGTGAGAAATGTAACAATTAATATGTTAATACTCAGTTATGAAATACAGTAAAAATAGTGAGCAGAAGTTCAAAATGATACTTATTTTCTTTTCGCAGCAGGGTGGCTTTAGATGCATCAGATTCTCTGTAATTCTCCGGGGAAGTAGCTAAACCAGGAGCAGCTCTGATGAATTGAGGAACTTTAAACATATACTTTTAAAAATGACAACTGGTTGAATGCCTAACTTAATTATACATACCACAAAAGTCAGTATCACTTGCATTTATAATTGTAAAAAACATAATATTGTATTGTCTCTGCTTTGTTACTGTACTGTGTACCTGTACCACCCCCCCGTCTTTTCTTTAGTTTATGTATCATTTTTCTGTTTGTGTTTTGCACCATGGTGCCAAGATCATGACTAATAGGTTCTGTTGACCAGTCAACTTACATGGATATGAAACTTAATCAAATAGATAAATAAATGAATAATAAATAAATAATGCTGTGCTGTAAATGTGATAATTGATTGAGGGTTATTTACAGCAGATAGAAAATAAGGCAGGATAAGAGTGTACCAGCAAAGGTTTATTTTAGGCAGTAGAAAGTAAAAGCGTATGGAAACTTTAAGGCTCATACACTTAAATTTCTTTCCTGTTTTCCAGCTTATCACTTTATTTACACCAGCAGCCACCTGTCACATCTTCTCTTCCTATAATATTCTGCTTCACACTTTATTCCTATTATGTCAAACTTTGGACTTTGACATTTAATGTACTATTCACACCTGTATTCTGTGGCACAGTATTTGCATCTAGAATCTAGGTAGTCTGAAACATAAAGCTGAAGCCTCAACAAATGTGTATTTTTGTACAGGTGGTGAAGTAACAGAAGAGAATATCTCTAAAATGCAGATGGCCTTGCATTGTTTATTTATTTATTTATAGATGTGGTATAGAAAAGAAAGGCTTTAGCATACTGATAACCTTCTAGTACCCAAGCACTTACTGATGTGATGTAACAGAAGGGAAAGGCTCTGGTATACACTTGGCCTTGCAATGCCTGGGTGTTTATACGGAGGTGTCATAAATGTATACCACTCATCTACTTTGATTTTTGCCCTCGCATTTATGCCGATTCCAAAAGACTTGCTCTCAGTATAAGTGACCACATACACTGAGAGCAGGCTGAGACAATGTCTTTTTGAATCTGGCCCAGTCTGCAAGCCTGTTCATAGACAGGACATACACCAAAGTAAGTCAGTTTCACTGGGAGCAGGTATTTTGGAATCTGGCCCTCAATGTTACTCTTTTTAGATTTACTGATTTTCTTCATAAGGTAGAAGCCAGTTAAGTAACCGAGATATTACTTAATTATAGTAAATGTACATAAAGAATCCATATTAGTACCTGTATGACTCAGAGTACTTAAAGATCTTGTATTGTGAAAATTGAAAACAGTGCTTGCTGTTTTGACCCACTAATATGATTTTTCAAGGTCAGTGCTATGATTTGCAATACTTATTCATTGATATGTATGCATGCAGGGAAAAGTTTTGGCATTTACAGTAAATTTACATTTATGTGCAGGTGTGATATAACAGAAAAGAAAGGTCCTAGCATTGATGATGACCTTACAGTATCTGTGTATTTATGTCTAAATCTGTTGCAACCAAAGGAACAGACCTTAGCATACTAATTAACATATGGTACCTGCATATTTATGTAAAGTTGTGATGTTACAACAAGAAAATATATTTGTATGCCAATAACTTTACAATACCAGTTTATTGACATATATGAATATTATGCAAGAACAGAAGGGCCTGTGCATGCTGACAGCTTTATAGTATATGTGCTTTATTATATAGGTGTGATGTGACAGAAGTGAAATCCCTTTGTACATTGATGACCTCATTTCAGTACCTATGTATTTATGTATAAGTGTGACGTAATAGAAAGTAAAAATAGTATTCAGATATCCATGCGTACATGTTTAGGCATGCTGATAGCATTATATTATCTGTGTATTAATATAAATGTGTGATATGACACAGAAGACATGCTTTGAATGTTGAGTACCTATATTTTAAGGTTTGACGACATAAAGGGAAAACCTTAGTGTACTGATCACCTCATAATGCCTGTCTATTTAGCTATAGGTATAATGTGCCAGAACAGAAAGACCTTAGCATACTGATGATGTTATAGTACCAGCTTATTTATACATAGGTATAAAAGAAGCAAAAGTCCTTGGTATATTGATGACCTTGCAGTACTTGTGCACTTATGCACATGAGTGAAATGACAGAAGGTAAAGGTACACTAATGACCTTACCACATGGGAAATAACCTTACAATACCTGCATAATTAGGTATAGATTTGATGTAAATGAAAGACCTTGGCAGAACTCATGACTTTGGGTTTCCTTTTTATTTATTTGTAGGTGTAATCAAACAGAATAAATACGTTTTAAAATAGTTTTCACTCTACAGTGTCTAGGTATTATGTACAGGTATTATGAGACAAAAGGGAAAGCACTTAACATTGTAATAATGTCATGAAACCTGTGCATATGTATATATATATATATATATATATATATATATATATATATATATATATATATATATATATATATATATATATATACACACACACACACATAGCTAGATAGATAGATATAGATATAGATATATGGTTCCCCTTCACATGGTCGACATTTCAGAATGTTGAAGACCATATGGCCAAGACCATATGATCAACATTCGAAATGTTGACCATGCGGAACCAGCATGTCCATACAGTGCGGAATGGAAGCATTTCTATCTTCCACACTGTAGTGCGATCTCAGAGTTGATATATTTACATTCTGGGGGGTGTGGGGGGTGCCCCCCCCACAGTTGGTGCAGGGGGGCATAGCTCCCTGCTAGCAGTGTGAAGGTAAGTTTTTGTTCTGTTTTTTTTTTTTTTTTTTTTTATTCCATGGTCGACATTTCAAATGTCGATCATATCGTCTTCAACATTTTGAAATGTCAACCATGTGAAGTAGATCCAGATATACATATGTCTACTAACAGATGTATGACATGACAGAGGGGAAAGACCCTAGCACTCTGATGGCTTTATAGTACTTGTGTACTGATATATAAATATGATGTGATAGAAGGAAATTTCTTAGTATTCCGATTACCTTTCCATTCCTATTATTTTATGTAGAATGTGATGTAATGAAAGAGAAATGCCCTAGTATGTTAAGGACCTTAGAGTACATATGTGTCTATGTTCTAATTTAATGTAAAAGAAGGAAATTATTTTATGACACTGGTTGCCCCAGAGTGCATGCATCTATGCACACTTTATTTAATTATTTTATGTTTTTTTACATTTGTTTACCGGGAAATTCCGACTGGACAAATAGTTCTTTTTCAGTAGAGGCTCGGGGAGAAAAGCTCCACAAATAATATCGCTAGTAGTAGTACATCACATACGAATGAAACACATATGACAAATCTACATTTCTACAGAGCTGTACAATATAGTAAAGAAGAAATTAATACAAATTTAATGATATTTTTTCTAAGTCAAGTGATATTCTAAACATCTGGTAAACACTGCTAAAAGAGTAAATGAGGAGAGGAAAACAGATCACTTTCTGAAGAAAAACATTACCATGGAGTGGAGCAGGAGCAATGCCAGGTGATTTTTTAAGGATATTTTGAAATCAGCTATTGAGGATTTGTTATTGAAGTTGGAAGGTAGGGAATTCCACCTTCTGGCTATATAAGTACAGTATAGGGTTTTACCTACGGAGTAATTGGTCTTGGAGACTTCTTATAATTGTTTGTTACTTTAATGTAGTACTCTATTCCCAGAGTATAGCTGGAGAACATTTCTTAGAGCAGGATATTTTTCTGGGTGATGTAGAATCTTATAGGATAGTGTTAGCTGGTTATACAGAAGTAGATGAGGGAATTCTAGCCATTGCAGTTGTTTCAGAGCTGTACAACGGTGGGTCTTATAAAGATAGTCAGTGGTAAATCTGGCGATTTTATTGTAGCATGTTTCTACTTTTGAGATGTCTGCTTTTCTTAGGTTAGTGAAAATTGAAGAGGCATATGTAAGTGTAGAGTGTAGGTATGTGCAGGCTATTGTTTTCTTGGTAGCTTTTGCTAAGAAAGGTTTGTTCCTATATAGAACACCTAGTTTTTTGTGGACATTTGTTATGGTATGGGCAATGTGAATGCTGAATCTCAAGTTACAGTCTATTTCTATGTCTAGTAGCTTAGTGTGGGTTACAGGTCAGATAATGGTGTTATTTTTCGATACTATGTTGAAAGGTAGAGAAGGTGGAGTGTTTCTAGTAGGGTTGAAAAGTAAGAGTTTTGTTTTATTCGGATTCAGAATTAGCTGATTGTCAGATAACCAGGATTTAACAGATAGAAAGGATGCTTGTGTGAGTGTGTGAATTTCTTATATGGAAGAGGAGGCTGTACAGATCAGTGTGGAATTGTCTGCATACTGAATGACTGTAGCATGAGGTGTAAAGGTATGAAGGTTATTGGTAAAACAGAGAAAAGTAGTGGCCCTAGGATGGAGCCTTGGGGAAAGCCTAGTGTCACTGGGAGTAATGATGAAGTGTCACTGTGCCACTGTACTGCTTGTTATCTCACTGATAGATAACTTTGGGACCAAGTAATAACAGAGACAGAAAGATTCAGAGTAGAAAGGACATTGAAAAACTTATTATGTGCTACCGTATCAAATGCCTTGGAAAGGTCTAGAAAGAGAGCCGATACAAAATTATTATTGTTTCTATATTTGTTTACAGTTTCCGTGAATGACAAGAGGGCAGTAGTAGTGCTATGAGAGAGGTGAAACCCATGTTGTGTGTTAGTAAGAAGTTTGTGGGTGTTAACATGGTCCATGCTTTGTCTATGGATGCACCTTTTGAGAATTTTGGATAGAGGGTAGAGGATTACAATGGGGCAATAATTTGATATTTCTTTTGAAGTACCATCAATCTTATGTTTTCCTTATTGTCTTATACTGTTACAATTTAGCACCAATTGATTGTGCCTATCTAGCAGTACATAATAAAATAAGCTTGGAAGAGTGAATATGGGGAAGATGTGTTCATGTACTATTCTTTACTGTCTTTTTTATAACACCTTTATTATATTATTACTTAAACCAAAAGCAAACATGCATTCATATAAAAGAAAACAAACCATATTAACATGTTCCTAGTTACAGACATTGTACATCACATTTGTTTTTTTTTCTATAACTATAACTCCAACAGTACATAGCTTGCTTGATTCCTGCCCGCCCTTAAATCTCACTCCTCCTACAGAACATTATTCTGCATGCATTACTCCCATACTTTCCATTTTTTCTATGTAATTTACTCCTACTCTTTTCTAAGGATCTCAACTCCAGTTCTGTTATCTCTGTTACAATAATCAAAAATTCAGACACTGCTGGTTTAGTGTTTAATTTCCATTTTCTAATAATTTCTTTTTTGTTAGCTTCCAGAATTAAACTTAGCAAGGCCTTAGTATGTCTAGGCAATTCAGATTGTGTATCCCAGCTCAAAAAATCATTTCCTTAGTTACACCCATTTGGTCAACCATTAATTCTGAAGAGTACTCTGTAAGGAATTTGTGATTTTTTATACCCTCATGTTTGCACTATGCTACCATATATTGCTTTTATATTATTCTCACGTAATTTGTTTTAAATGAGTCTTCCTATTTTTAGTACAATTGTGTTATTATTCACATTATTATGGAGTTTTCATTCTCATGTTTCTTACATTTTTATTCTTATGTTTTATTTTCATATATATATATTTTTTAATATTGGTTGTAAGAAGTTTAGGAAATCTGGTTTGTTAATGTAAACAGGGAGAACAATAGGTTGTCACATTAAGGTTTTAATCATGATTTGTTAATTTATCAATTAATTAATTAGATTTGTTGCCTTATTGAGGGCATTTTTAAAGATAGAGTTGCTATTTTTACTTAGTTCTGATGAAGTCCAGTGGATAGACGACAGCGTTTAACTTAATTTGTATTTTCTCGCTATTAAAGTGTATTTTATATTCAGTCTGTTTTGCCTGCTTCTGCTGACCATGACAATCTTTTTTTGGTTCTTAATTTGTGAAGTCTGTCAACTCATCAGATTCCCAAAATGTATATTCACAGCTGTTTTTTTTCCATACCACCTCCAGCATTTGTTGTCTGCATGAGGAAGAATTCTTTAGTGTGCTAGAGGAATAAAAATACCTATGCAAACACTTTCTGCAAAAATCCTAAATCTTCCAGACTTTGTTGCATACTTGGGAGCCATACATATATCCTCCCATTGTTTTCTTGAGAATTGCTTATCCAGTCTCTCTTTCCATTCTTTTCTAACTTCATCTGATTGATTCCTATTGTTATCATGCAATCCGATTATCCCTTTTTTTAACAGCAGGTTCTGTTCTAGAATCAAATAAAAACTCTGCCACAGCAGGTCTTTCACTTAGGAAACTCCTATCCTTTTCCCTTTGCGTACACTCTGATATCACTCCCTGTTAGGGAAGGTAGACTCTAGCCTGCAGTCAAAATGTCTTCTTAGCCTCTTCCCATTCTATTACCTTTCCTTGTCTAGTTATTTGTTCCCAATACTTTGATTCCTTTGACAGTTTTCTCCAACAAAATCCAGCCCCATCTTGCCTATTTTCTGTACTCCAAATTGCAGTCATCCTTATCAACAAATTCTCCTTTCTTTATTCTGGTGTTAGCTAATTTCTTAGAATACTTTCTGCTACTATATGAATATAATATTCAGTATGTCTGTTCCCTATCTCTCCTTATTTCTTGAAATCATCCCCCCTCCCCATTTCATGATCTTTTTTCCACTTTGATTTATAGCCTTTGGCTTGTGTTATGAATATGAGCCTTAACTGTGTAGCTCTAAAACATCCATTTAAATCAGGTAATCTTAAACTACCGAGTTCTGTTGGAAGATCAACTTATCCCACTTGACCCTTGCCTTCTTCCCCTCACTGATAAATTCATTCAACTGATTATTAATTATTAATAAAACACAACTGAAAAGGACAGTATTCTTATGAATAGTAAAGACTTTTATTCTCTAGCACCTTGGCTAACACACCTTTAAAGATGTCTTTAAAGGCTTGTTAGCTGAGGCAATAGAGAACATATGTCTTTACTATTCCTAAGAATACTGGCCTTTTCATTCGTATTTTATTTTATTTTATTTGGATAGTTGTTTTGGATGTTTATTAATTATTTTCCACAACTTCTCCTCTGTTTGATAAAAAATATGTCTGCTACACACACACACACACGCACACACACACACACACACTTATATATATATATATATATATATATATATATATATATATATATATATATATGTATATACATATATATGGGACTAAAACATTTTCACTGCTTGTATCTATCAATATCCATCAGCAAAGGCTTCCCACATTCCCACATATCCTTAGCTGCCATAACAGAATCGTCTTTGATCCATACTACTAAATATCTAGTTTTATTGTGTCCCCATAAATATGGGTAGTGCTAGACTAATTCATGTGTGGGTACACAGTGTGCAGCTATAGCCTTCATTTTATCTTTATTAATTTTATATCCTAAAAAGACTTGAAACTGTCTCAAGATGGTTCACAACAATGAGATGTCCTTTTTGGTTTTATCAGGTTCAAAATATTATCTGCAAATAAAGCTAACATTTTTTGAATACTGTATCAATTATATCCTCAAATTTCTGACTCCCTTATTTTCTTTGCCAGTGGCTCTAAATATAAAGCAGATCAAAGAGGGAAATAGGACAGCCCTGCCTGGTTCCTCTGTTCAGAAACTACTTCTCAGAGATGAACCCTCCCACTGTAATTTTTGCCTCTGATCCCTCAAATATCCTCCTAATTAGCTTATTATTATCAGGGAATGCAAATGCTTCTATTGCCCTACTCATAAAAAACCCATCTTACTCTGTCAAAAGCTCTCTCTCCATAAAAGCCTATTAACAACAGCAGTATTTACTTATACTCTAAATCACTCTTGAACATCATTGTACTATTAATGTTGTCAAATGTTTGTCTGCCCTCCACAAATCCACACTGATCCATATCTATCACTTTTGGAAAAACGGTTGTCATTCTTTATGTTGTTATAGACAAATGCTTTATAATCATGGTTTAGAATCAACATGGGCATATATGAAGCTGGATTTGATGCATCTTTACCATCTTTAATTATTACAGTCACAGCAGCTTTCTTACAGGATGCTGGAGTTTTCCATTCTTTTAAAAATACTGTTAAACAAAACCTTCCAGATCTTCATCATATTCTTCCCTCCTAGTTTCCAAACTTCCACAGGAATACCATTAATTCCTGGAGAATTTCCTGCAGACCGATTATGCGTTACTGTTTTTATCTCATCTCTCCCTGTTTTAACTGTTAATTGTTGAGCCTCATTTACTTCTAACCTTGGCATACTTAAGTCTTCCATAAATACTTCTATGTGTGCTCTTTCCTGATTTTCACATTTCACTACTTTATACAAATTTTCATAAAATTTCTGATATCTCTAATACCTTTTCCATGATTGCTGGTTATTTTTCTTGTTATATGATCCCTAAGTTTGGAAACAACCCTTTCTATATTCTGATGCCTAAGTCATTGTGCTAAACGTTTTTGTGTTCTGGAGTTATCAAAAACAGTGGTTAAGAGCAGTATTTTCTAAATTCATGCATATTCCAGATACCCGCTTGTTTTCTCTTTATCACTGCATTTTGCCTCTTTTTTCTGTGAGATTTCTCTTATTCCGCAATACTTTAATCTTTATCAACCCCTCTAAATAAATCCTGTGAATTCTTAACCATATCTCATTTTCTTTTACTTCTGTCCCATTTTTAACCTCTGCTTCATTTTATCCCACACCCTAGCTATAACGTCTGAAGAAACCTCTTCCCTATCTTCCCTAATAACTCTAAAATAATTTCCACTATCCATTCCTTAAATTCCCCTCTTTCTAACAGGTAGGCAGTGAAGCATCAGTGTTCTATTTGTACTTCATTACCCTGCATTTGTCTCTTAGTTGTTGTTGGCACATGTTCTAAAATAGTCATTGGATGTGTGTCAGAGATTTCAATTAAATGCACATGCTCTTGTGAACTATAATTTCCCCCCAGGATTTAATAAACTCTGTGTAGGCACCATATAGAGTATACACAGAATTGATCTGTGTGTACACTGCTACGGTTCCCCCATGGTGCACCATGCATATTAATGATGCACTGCCAAGGGAAAACATTGTAACAGAGTTATTGAATTCATGTAAGGAGACGTGTAGAGGCTACCCATAGTTGTGGATGGCCTGTACTGCTACCTGCTACTGTGAATTGGGTCAAATGTGTAATATTTTATTTTAACATTTTTTTCCGTTTTTTTTTTTTTTTGTATGCTTGCGCTGCATGGAGTGGAGTGCAGCAATGCCAAGCACTGCTCACATATAGACAGCTGATACCTGCCAGACATCTAAAAATACAAACTGGATGTTATTAATTGTCATAATTATATATTTTTCTTATTTTAAGTGTTTTTGTTTTTTCTTTTTTTTAAATTGCTGTTTGTGCAGTGAAGAATGCCGCAGAGCCAAGCAGCACTCATACATACATAGCTGACAGTTGCTAGACATCTAAAAATAGAAATCAGATGGATGTAATTAATTATGTTTGGGTCTCTTTAAGCGTGTTTGCACTGTACACTGGGGTGTTTAGCAATGCTACAGGTAGCTCAGCAGTATATGTGTAGGTATACTGCTTTTCATAATCTCCAAGCAGCAAAATGGGTAGAGATATAGCCTAATGCTTAGTAGGACCTAAGTTCGAGTCTGTAGCAGTAATAAAATGTCTCGAATAAAGTAGATGATACAAACGAAAAAAATAAATAAATAAAATGTCTGTAATTTAATTTATTATATGTGTTTAATTTTAAAAACAAATTTGTGAAATATGGCACTGTTGTGCTGTGCTGAACACTGCTTAAACATGCTAACAGCTACTTTTGTTAGTGTGGTGCTAAGCTTAGCTAAAACCTCAGTTGTGAGAGTTTTTGCACTGCTTAGCTGTGCTTAGCTTTTTTGCATGATGCTAAGCAACGTGGCACTTTTTTTTTTCCAGTGATGTGCAAGGGTGGGAAAACAGCCTATATTAAGCAGGAATACTACAATAGTCTTTGGAGTCTGATCAGTTGGTGATATGGCAGCCAGTGCTGGTGAAGCTTCATACTTCTGGGTGCAGAAATGGAGTGTTCAGGGGTCCAGGGTCTTTTTGGGCTCCTGGTAAAAAAACATGAACCCAGGCTGCTGCAGGGTGGTTTCCAGGGCTGGGCATGTAAGGTGGAGGCTTGGGACCAGTTGGTCAAGGAACTCATCAGTGTTACTGGTATCCCCCGCACAGGTAAACAGTGCCATCACCACTATGATGACCTAAAGAAGAGAAAGATGGGAACCTTGGACACCTGGGTCTAAGAAGCCAGAGATGGGAATGCACCACAAATATGTAAGTATGTTTTCCATTGTTTTACCAATATGCAAGATGAATATCTGCAAAACTGGTATGCATAATAGTATACTTCACTCCCAACAGCTGCAGCTGACAGGACTCACAATGTCAAGCCCCATGCCAGGCGCCTGGCCAGGTTGCACCATGAGTGTGGTATGTATGGATTTATTATGCTAACAGTAGTGCAATAATCAAAAAAGAGTAAATCATTTACTGCAAAAAAGTATACACAATAAGCACTGTAGTGCAATAAATGGGCAAGAAGAACTGTAGTGCAATATATAGTCAATTAGAGCTGTAGTGCAATGAATGAACAATAACAGCTGCATTGCAATAAGCAATAAACAGTACCAATAAGAGTAAACAAAATGATGTATAGCAGGATTGTGTTGCCTTTGCAGTAGAGCTGTATACATTGCTTGTCTATGGTAAAGTTGCTGCAGTCAAGTGTAACACTGTAATAGCTGTAGAATGCAAACCTAATGGCCTGAAAACTGCATTGCTTAACTCATAGTATGGTCCAAGGCTGTCTTCAGGCCAATATCAGTCACATAATGCTCTCTGTTCCTCCTACTTCAGGTTATAATGGTATATGGGTGAGGATGCCCACTCTGTGGGCAGATATTGTGTGGACTTCACAGACATTTATCAGCAATACCAATAAAGTGTTAAGCAGAATTATTGATTCCTACAGAAATATGATTTAATAAATGCAGTATAGTTCTGGAATGCCAAAATAATTCAGTTGCGCAATGCTGTCAGTTTCTCCCACTCCAGGAGGAAATGGTTTATGGTTGAGGTTGCCCATGTTATGAGCAGATATGATTGTGCTAACATTTCACAGACCCTTATCAGCAACACCAATAAAGAGTTAAGCAGCATTGTTGATTCCTAAATACATCTGTCTACATATTCCTAGAATGGCTAAATTCCTTGCATGTTTGTACTTAGCTGCTACAGTCAATGTTACATTTTTGCAGATGTCCCATGCAGTCACAGCTATTCCAATGCCTGCCAACTAAGGCAGGATGGATGTCTAGTTTATGTACTGTACACAAATATGCCTCTCAAGTGTCATGATTTCAAGTAATGTAATTAAAACTGCCTAATCTGACTGTCACAGGATTTCCAGAAAAATTATTAACTGGAATGCAATGTATTTCCAAATCCACTTACAGTACACCTCAGTAATTATAGAAGTCCACATTATGTGAAAGTGTTCTGTGTAGTTGTAAACCAGCATTTGGTATTGCTCAGCCCATAATGACCCATACTAACAGATTGAGAGGTATGTACATGCTACATCAACTATAGGAGAATTGTAGTCACTGTACTCAAAACTGACACTACATACCTGTACAGTATTTATTATCTGTGCTTTCAGGGATACAGTCTGTATTGTCAGTAATGGACTGTTTTTCTATCTCTCTCTCTCTCTCACCACAACTTATCTTTATTTATTTATTATTGTTATTTATTATTATGAGTTAACGTTAACATATTTTGTTAAACTAACTATATTTTTGGAAAATCTGATGTATTATTGTTATGTGTTATTATGATTCGATATTATATTTTGTTAAACTGTTTTATTAGCCTTATGGTTTAATTTCTTACATGCTGTTATACTGACTGTTATGTTATTTACTGCTGTTTTACACATAATGTACATTAATATGCATTTGAATTAATTAAAGTAATGTTCCATTCTGTTAATACTAAGAATGGTTTGGTTATTACTAACTGTAAATCATTGCTATACCTCATTTACCACAGCATGTCAAGGTAGGCTGGTTCCAGCTGATCCACCTACCTTGCATCAACCAGCCGTGGCACCATGTTGCAGCATGTCGGGGACCCAAATCAGTGGTGTCCCCTCTGCTGCCCCTGCACTACCTATGCCATCAGTTAGTACAGTGCCATGGGCTATGGCCTGGCCCTCCTCTGGGAA
Organism: Protopterus annectens; assembly: GCF_019279795.1. NCBI lineage: Eukaryota > Metazoa > Chordata > Ceratodontiformes > Protopteridae > Protopterus > Protopterus annectens. The sequence continues at coordinate 377,702,737 of NC_056736.1, forward strand.
TGGTAGTGGAGCGGTTGTTGCAACCCAAGATGAGCTGCCAGTGTTGGTGCACAGGATAGTCTCCTAAAGGTTTGACCACCATCTGCGCAGCATTGAGGACATGCTGGCCAACCTGGTGATGCAGCCTCACCCCAGTGCCCAGGCTCCAGCACTGTCAACCCCGAGGCAGTGAAGGAGCAGTGCAGACAATCCCATGGGTGGGGATGTGAGTCATGCTGTTGCCGTCTGGAGGCAAATGGGACTTGGATTCCACAGCACCCTTGCTATGCATAAATTCATAGGTAGGTACTAGGCTATTGGCCCTAGGGCCTATACAAGCCTAGCCATAACAATTCCCTGTCTATCAGGGTGACTGATGTGATCCCCAGGGTGAATTTCCTATCTCCCATCCAATCATCAAGGTTCCTTTTGAAGAGGGCCAAGGAGGTGCTCTGCTTGAGATGTATGGGAAGTCTATTCCAGAGTCTGGGGAGTCTCTGGGTCAGGAACCTATCCCTCCAGCATCTTTTGTTCATTGTGATGACAAGATTTAGATACCTGGGGCATGTGTCTCTGAGGGATTGGGATTTCTTTAAGTGTAACATGTCCAACAGCTCTGTGTTTCACATGGTCTTGTATGTTAAGCAGAGACTGCCTCTGAGTAGATGATATGTGACAGAGTGTAGGTGGAGTTTTTCTAGACAGTCAGCATAGGGCATCTGCTTTAGGCCTGTGATTCTTTTAGTGAGGCATTTTTGCAGCCTTTCCAGTTGTTGTAGATGTTTTGAGAGGTACATACCAAACGGGGCGTTGTATTCTATAATGGGTCTAATGAGGGATGAGTACAGTGGGAGAATGACGTCCTTTTTTCTGGATGAAAAGCCCTTAGTGATGAGGTGTGCCACATAGAAGGATTTCCTGACTGTTGTGGCGATGTGATTATCGAAGGTGAGACCACTATCCACCTGTGTCTCTAAGTCTCTTATCACACTTTCGGTGTTTAGTGTACTGCCACCTAGGTGGTAATTCACAGGTACATGTTTTTTCCCAAAGGGTATAACTATACATTTCTTGGCATTGAGCTTGAGCCCATGGCTCTGGCACCAAACATCTGTTTCTGTAAGATCCTTTTGTAGAATATCCACATCATTTGGAGATTGAATAATGGCTCCCAGCTTGCAGTCATTTGCAAACTTAGCCAGAATGGCTTAGTGTTGACCTGTACTTCAGAGAAGTAGATGCCAAACATGAGTGGTCCCAGGACTGAAACCTGAGGTACTCCACTTGTCACTTGTCTGGAGCTGGATTTGGAGTCGGCATCTTTTACAGTGTGGGTTCTGTCAGTAAGCCAGTTGGCAACTCATGGAGTGATGTAGGGATTAATGCCCAGCTTATTAAATTTATCTATGATTTCAGAGTGGTGGATGGTGTCAAAGACCTTGGCGAGGTCCAGATAGGCTGTGTGGACCACCTTACTCTTGTCCATGGCTCTGGAGACTGATTCAAAGAAGTCAATCAGGTTCAGGAGACAAGCTCAGCCCTTCACAAACCCAAACCGCATGGGGTCCAGTATTTGAAGGTTGTCAATGTCTTTGTTTACAAGTTCCATGATAATACATTCCATGGCCTTGCAGATCAGGCTCGTCAGACTGATGGGGCGGTAGTTCCCATGATTCAAGGTGGCTCCTCCCTTGTGGAGTGGGATAACTGTAGCTGTGCATCACTCAGTGCACATGAAGCCTGAGGTGAGGCTATGATTAAACATGACACTTAGGTGAGGTGCCAATTCATTTTGTAGTTCATGTAGTACACAGCCTGGGATGTCGTCTGGTCCCATGGATGCTGTATTCTTCACTTTGGAGAGTGCATTTTTTACCTGTGTGGCCATTATTACCGAAATTTGGCAATCTTTTGGTATTGAGATGGCCCTTTAGGGGGTGAGAGGGGTGTGAAGTTTGCACTGAATCGATCTGCCAGGATATTGGCAATATCCTTGGGATCAGTATATGTAATGCCATTCTGTTGTGGCTCAGAGCAGATCTGAGTATTGCCATTTAGATTCTTGGCATAGCTATAGAATGCCTTGTGGTTGTCTTTGGAATCTTTGGAAATTTTATTTTCATAACTAGCTTTGGAGGATTTTATGAGGGATCTCAGCTTCTTACGGAGGCTGGTAAGGGAGTTTTTTGCATCCTGGGATTTTCCTCTTTTCTGCAACAGTTTCTTCCTTTTGTTGTAAAGTTTGTTTATGGCAAGGGACCACCAGATTGGCTTCTTTTTTTGGAGGAGAACATCTTGGTTGTATTGGGGATGGCATGATTCATGCATGAGTGGATGTGCTCATACAGTGCCTTAGTGTAGGATTCAGTAGTCGAACTTTCAGTTCCCGTTTGCATGGGTGTCATGAAGTTTGTCACTTCTGACTTCAGTAGCATGAAGTTGGCTTAGGAGAAGTTTTTTACAGAGGTTTCCTTACTGGGTGGTTAGGCTGGGATGTAGATGTCAAGGGTGATTAGCTTATGGTCAGACCTGACCAACAAGGGGGTGACCATAGGTGTGGAGCATCGATTTCCCATGTTGGCAATGACCAGGTCTAGGATATTGGAGCCCCTGGTGGGACTAAAGATTAGTTGATCCAGGGCATTGGAATTTATGAATTCCAAGAACAGTTCGGCAAATGTTTTGGTACATGAGTAGTTTTCCCAGTTAATGGCAGGGTAGTTGAAATCACCCAGTATTAGGGTGTTTGGTTGCATTTTAATATTTTCCAGTATGTTTAGAAAGGCGTAGTGAGACTCTTAGGGCATGGTGGGGGATCTGTAGCAAGCTACAATTTTGATTGCAGTCTTACCTAGTGTTAGTTGCACCTGGAGAATTTCAGACGCATTGTGTTGGGCAACTAGCCTGGGGTTGTGAATATCCTTGGCGAATATGGACTTCACCTTTTGTGTTTCGGTCTTGGTTTGATGGCAAAAAGTGTGGTAAGAATTGTAGCCTGGTATTGCAGGGGTGCTCTCAGGAGCCTTGAACCAGGTCACAGTTATTGCACAGATACTGATGTTCTCCATTTTTAGGAGTGCCTCGAGAGAGTGTATTTTGAGGTTTTGATTTCTAGCATTGAATAGCATTACCTTCAGATTTTGTATGCTTGTACCTGTTATGGTAGTGGTTTTGTCCTTTGAACGTTGCCTAAAAAGGCACTATAGTGGTGGCAAGAGCCTTAGCCAGTAACCTGAATCCCAGCGGCAACAAGTGCAGACCATCTCTGGCAAAGAATCGTGGTCTGTCGATCATGTCATCCCAGGCAGACAGATACTGGATCCCCTTTGAATGACACCAGAAGCTTAGCCAATTGTTGAAGTCACTCATTTTGTCCAAGGTGTTCACCCCCTCATGTGTCACACACTACTCCTGTCTGCTGTCTTGCCTCTCTTGTCTGTCTGCAAATGCATCCTCATCTATGCAGCTTACCTTCCCACACATACCTATGTCCCTTCCCCAACATTCCACTCTCACCTTAAAAAAAATGCCCCCCAAAAATATTGTCCCATACATAGCTCTCCATTTCACACACGTGTCCACTGGACACATTTAATTTGGTCCAATTGGCTTGACAATCCAGTTATGTTGTCCTCACCCCTCTCTATGGGGTTGAGAGTTCAAAGTAATTACAAATTATGTCGAGGTGCACCGTTGTTACTGTACAAGAAATAGATAGCTATGGTTCTTTCCTACACCCTTCCTGCACATCCCTACCTGCCTTTCACTATGTTTGTCCTCCTGCTTGCACCCCATTTCACCACTTTCTTATCACCCCATTTTTCTTTTCTTTTTATTTTTTCGCGTGTTGCTGCATGAGGTGCCCTTGCATGCAGCTTCTCTAAGCTCAGCTAAACAGACCTATATTGAATACATGTGCATTAAACTTTTGATACACACTTACAAAATAAACACCTGTACCATATATCGAACCCAAGACCATTGCACCTGCAGACCACTGCATTAACCTTCCATGCCAC